>NW_026542602.1:76125516-76224747 GCF_028750875.1 Macrosteles quadrilineatus | reverse complement strand
AGTATGAAATATGTGAGTTAAACATTCACATAATAATAATGTAAATTTAATGTAAATCAAAGGTGACATCATAATAAATATTTAAAAGAAGTAAATTTGAAACAATCATTGCTATACATTTTACCGCGTGGAAATATTATACGAAAATCACACCTAATTTCTTTAACAAAGTAATTATTTCACTGTGAAGTAAAGTAGGGCAGCTATTTACCAAACCAATAAAGTATATTTAAAATACTCTCACTATAATTTATTTTTGTTAGGATTAAGTAATGATCTTCCCAAACAGAATCAATTGTCAATCTCATATCGCATTGTATACAATGCTCATCAATGATCTGTTAAGTGTTTGGTCACATAAAATTCAAACGCAGCTGTCTAACCTTCTTCTTTTCTTTAGAAATAACAGACGATGTACACAACTAAAACGCACAGGGTCCTCTGGTAGACTAATAGAAGCCATTTATCTTGGTTTACCTCTGCTCGGCGAGCCTTAAAAATCACTGCAAAGGTAAAAACACCTTGTAGTTGGTTTATTTGAATCGTAATTCGATTCACTGCTCGTACCGAAGCAAAATGTATGGAGTTAAATCAGCATTGTATTATTGGCGACTGAGATGTATTGCATACTTTTACATTTTCGCTTACATTTGATACCATACGAATTATAACATTCATTTCCTACCGGTAATGATAACAGTTTGTTTGAAGATCGTTTATAGACTTGAAAGATATCAATAACGAGATTGGTATGTAATTGGTTACGTCAGTACAGTTCTTTCGTAACGCACACTTTAGCGTATTTTAAGATGAATGCAAATCAATTGCGAGTTAAAGTTGGCATGATATGAGCTGTATAGCTTTGTAACTGACTAAGACCAGATGCTTCTTAGCCAAGACCATTAAACACCGGACATGAGCTGGTAAACATGGGAGGCAAAAGCTTTAATTCCTGATCAATCTAATTAAGGCTAAAAAGAATGTAACAGGGATACTAAGTAAAGAATATACTTTCTTAAAAAAGTATTTATTTTGCCAAAATCATTCTGAATAGTTTCTTTGAGAGAGCAATATGTCACATCATAATTAATCATATATACTGAACACAACCAAAATTTCCGAGACACGAAAAGCATTTAGATATATTTTTCCATATTTACTTCAAAACGGAAAGTTAAATTTACCGAATGTTTTCAGAAATGGGTTAACACCATGGAAATAACAACTAACTTTGCTTGTCTCTTTTTACGCAGCTCATTAATGAATTTAGACGGGTCAAAGTTAGCTGCAATTCTAATGGAAAAACTAAATTTACCCCTCGTCAATGTCAGGTGTTACGTGTTTTAGACATTAATAGTTCAAAAACTGTCAACATCCCTCACCAGAGAATTAAAGTCAATTTTTGCGTTACAATTTATTTAACATTGATCAAGTTCAAGTACCTTGTAACCACATAATCGTGACTTTATAAACCACTTTTAGTAAAAAATGACTTTTAGAGTTTCAAAAACAAGTTTCTGGAAACGTGTCAAACTATTCTATCTAGAATAAAAGTGACTGTGGGATTTTATATAACTTAAATGAGGGAAATTTGTATAGTTATTATGAGTTAAAACGTAAATTAAGTACGTTTTGTTTGGATAAGGTTATTTTTTTTACATATTTTGTTACAACTATGTTTGGTGTTAGGATGTAATACTTTTTATAATTTGGAAAATTAATTGTCTTGCCCCCTTTTGCAACCGTGTTCACGTTTTGACTACAATTAATTGTTTTTTGTTTTTTTTTTATGTCAATATATAACTCACGTTTAGTGGAGGCTACCCGTTCTGTCTATGGCTGGAACTTACAAAACTATAATATATACATTTCTTGAAAATTAAATTTTATAACGAATAAAAGACTTTTCTCAGAGCTCATTCTAATAATAAACGCCAAAATAAATATATTTAACGAGAGGCTAATGAAGTTCATCAAAGAATTCTTGGTAAATTCTTCTGTCTTAAAAGACGAAGTAGAAATTAATTTGACAGGCCTCTTCGGGGGCAGTTAAGAAAGTTAGATTGCATAAATTTATTTTACGTGAATTCCAAAAAAGGGTCAAAATTAATATTAACCTTAATTTTTTGTGACCACGATTCATCTTGTAATGTATGTGAAAGATTTGTTTTTGTTACTTGAATGATAGCTGAGTCATCTGTAGCTAAGCGGTAAATGGTGGAATATTCCAGACTTGCAGAGTGGTTTGGGTTATAATACGAGTATTAATTTAGTCTAAAATCTTTTGAGGGTGTTTAGGAAATTAATATCAAGTGATATAAATTAAAATGTTAAACCTGTAAAAGGTGATTAATTGTTCTTAATTTTGAAAGAACAAGATTACTTTGGGATCGACTTGAAAGTGTAAAAAATACCGACTACAAAAATTAGTTTTTTGTTTGGGTTTCTTATGGGCTGTCGAGACGGTTTCGTATTTTGTGTCCTTGCTTTGTATTAGATTTGTTAAGGCTGTATACAGAAACTCTATAGTTGAAGATATGAGTGGTTTTGTTTGTTCTTCACTGGCCTTAATAGTAAAATTGGATTACGAAATTATTATCACACAACAAGAGGTTTCCTAGTCCATCCCTCCCAACAATTTCATGTCTAAAAAAATAATAAAAAAACATAGACTAAATGAATTCTATCTAAAAGCTTATTTCAAAGTAGTTCTTTCAGTCAGTGTCAGCAACCACCATGTTCGTCGTGACAGTAGTTTTGCGGAATAGGATATTAGCCTACTATATTTAATTATTTAATAGCATATGAAACCATATTTTATGTTAACTTGACAAATATGGGATAAAGAAGTATTGAATACCTGAAATTAATAAACTAATAGATGGAGAGTATGAAGAACTACATAGTTCTCGGTATAGAGTATGGTCTTGAAAATAACACTTAGAATACAAGAAGTTGTTGTTTAAACTCAACTCTGTATTGCAAATACTGTATTTTAAATCTTATTTATAAAATTTCTCTTGTTAGAAGTTTGGACGACTTCTGATATAGCTTGATGTATAAGCTATTATTTTAGTTAAGATAATATATATAACTAGTGGCATTTACAATATTTTATACGCACATGATTCGCAATGAAAGGCAAACTTGTAATAATTGCCTATGTTGTGCTGTATATTTCAGTAAGTCCTTTGTTTTAACAATTTGTTAAAAGCTTTTTCGTTAATACTAGCAGTTAATCCTACTAATATTATAAATGAGAAAGTTTGGATGTATGGATGGATGTATGGATGTATGGATGTATGGATGTATGTTTGTGACAAGTGAACGCGAAAAATACTGGTCGGATTGGGCTGAAATTTGGCATGATGATAGCTCACATTCCCGATTAACATATAGGCATATTCTTATTTCAAAAATCCTTTCGGGCTTCGCCCCAGTGGCTCTGGAGTTTCCCATGTTAACCTTATGAGAACTGAAATTATTGAATCTTAACAGCTGTTTCAATTAAACAAGTTGGTTCTGTTCTATGATGTTTAATAGCATTAAAGTTACAAGGATTACTAACAGGGTGCAGCACTATTATTTCTTTTACATTTATGACAACAGCTAATTTGAAACCAAAAGGTGAGTGAGCGTAGCGAACGAACTTCAACCTGGAGGCGAGTTAGCGTAGCGAACGAGCTAACCTGAAGGCAAGTGAGCGCAGCGAACGAGCTCCAACCTAAAGGTGAGTGAGCGTAGCGAACAAACTTCAACCAGGACGTGATTGATCCATGCGAACGAGATAATCTTGAAAATTAAGAAGTTAAACGGGGCAAAGCCCGCGGGTTACAGCTAGTAAGTTTATATAAAGATGTAAAAATAATGATAAAATGCGGAAACTGTACATTTTGTTGCTATGGAAATCAGTCTTTAAAATAATAACTCTATTTTCTAAATTTAATATTGAGGATTGAAGAAAAAGGACAACACACATAAAATATAACACAAATTTTACAATAGTTTCTTTTATAACAAATACTAACGTCGTCAATTTAATTTTTAAGAATAATTATTTTTTAAATTTCATACTACTTTTATTATTTCGTAGTTTTTTTCTATAACTTGTTAAAACCTATTTTTTCTCCTACTTAAAACTAAGCGATTTTCAACACGTGATTGTAGACATAGTGATATGTATTATTAAACCTTTAAAATAATCTAAAGTTGCTATTTAAGCATTTTGTATTCAAGATAAATCATTCTACCTTCCTGCCAATGAAGGTTTAATAAAACCCAAAGGCGACTTCAAATCCTTTTAGGATAATGAGGCCTGCAAAAGCTGGTTAGTGTATCTGACATGAGGTTGCTTCCGATGGATTTTCTTTCAAAAACCTTTATCAGATTTAGAATGTTTCACTAGCTGGATTAGTGGTTAAAACTCGCCTTTTTTGCAAAACATAAATTTCCTAGTTATTATTGTTGTTGATTTCTTTTTAATATTAGTCGTTGCAGTCAAATCATTATCGAACTATCATCATTCATCGTTATCGGTATTTTTGTAACCTGTATATAAATCAGACGTTATGGTTTACTACAGATTTTTTATAGAAGTTCATGCAACGATTTCGTAAAGATAGTTTTAACGACACGAGTAAAAGATTTGAGAGTCTTGGCGAGTGCCTTAAATACTTCTACGAGTGTCCTTAACACTATTTACGCGAGTTGCGTACACTACTTCCCCTACGACAGTGTTTTAATAACTAAATATCACTACTCATAACTTATAAGAGAGGTTATGTATTCGTTTATAGCCTCTCATTCCCACTGACAGTGATACAACGAAACATTGTACCAAACACTTGCACCACTCAACTATTATTGGCCCGAACAGCTGATTGGTTGAAGTTCAAATCATCGAACAATTTTGCTTCTCCTCTCTCAATCCTTGAACCTCATTGGTCCGTTACCCGTGTTGTTATAAGTAAAACTATGCTGTTATGAAAGAAAACAATGCTGTTATGTGAAACTTTTCAATTCTAAGAACTCAACTGAAAAGGCTACTTAAAAAACAGTCGTAAATAAAATATTTTAGTTATTGTAATTATTATTTTCTTATTAACTAGATCTGTTTAAAGTTTTGTAATACTGAATGAACTACAAACCTTTAAAGAGGATATTTGAGTAATAATGGCCTATACAAGAACATTATTTAACAAGAGGCTAATGAAGTTTGCTCAAAGGATCCTTTGCTAGGTTCTTCTGTCATAAAGACAAAGTTGAAATTAATTTGGTCTGATATCTCAGTTTGGAGACTTCCTGATGGTAATTTTGCTTGGGTCTCAATAAAACTTTCACGAATAAAGAATCAAAATTATTTTTTATCTTTGATTTTTTACTTTCGAAGAGCTTTTACATTCTTTGTTGTTGTCCAAGTAGCCACAAATATTCTATAATAACAAAAACTGCAGAATGAATCTTTACCATACAGCTGAACTCTGTCAAAAATATCCTAGATTTTTCACGAGTATACTGAATCGGAAATAAAACAACATAAAATAGCTTATGAGTAAAAGACACTTGTACAGTATATTTAAATTGAATTGTGTATAGTTATGTATCCCAAAAAAAGTTTTACCTAAATAAAACTTCTGTACAAAGTCTAGGTTAATCTAAAATAACCTCAATACTTCAGTTGGAAAAGACAATGATTTTAATACAATTGTATCCCTTAAATAATCTTTTGTTCAATATTACCTAATGTTTTGAAACGAAACCATAACCATAATAACATGGCGTTTTATTAGACGAGCACCCTTAATTTGCCACTTCAGCTAATCGTACTAACTATCAGAAGTAATCCAAGAGTTTTTTTTAAAATTTTGAGTTATTATGTTAAATATAAATCACTTCACAATTTTAGGTAAAATGTCATGAATCATTAAAAGCAAGCTATGGCCGGATAAATGTTACTAATTTTAAATAATTTAATGCTAAGAACCTTCTAAGCACATTTGTTTTTAATTTTTCAAACGGTCTATCATTTTTAGTTTGTGTAATATAATAGTTACCATAGTTTTGGGATACAGTATTACGTACATAAACAATAGCTTTCCAAAGTCAAAAAATTGGCAAATGTAGCTGAACATACCTCAGCAATGTCCATTGTTGTCAAATAAAGATAAAACCAATATATGCTGTCCCAGTTACTCTACAGCATGGTTGCAAGGGACAATGTCACTCTGCTTCACCGGACTCATGTTTAATATTAATCCACTTATGCAATTGTCATCGTCTTATCCCTTCCCCTTCCAATCTTCTTCTCTTTATAGCACTACTATGAGGCTTGATAACTAATTATATTCTGCACTTCACTTTGTATATATAATTGTTATCCAGTTCTTAAACCCAAACCTAAACATACATGCTGGCAGCTAATGGCTCTTATACAAATTAAACTTTTATTTTATTAAATTGTATCCATAATAAGGGTAACTATCCAATATACCTAGGGACCAGTCAGACCCGTATATTGCACAATATTGCATAGCTTCAACCACTTAATGCACCTCAGGTTATTGCTCAAACCGAATAATCTTCATCGATGTAATAAACTATGAATGTTTTTTGAACCTACTTGGTTGTTACTTTAGTAAGAAATAGTAAGAGAATTCATTTCCTTAAAATCCTATTGGGTCACAACATGTTGACGTCCAAGAGAAATACCTTGTGTTTCTGACAATGTTTTTAATACAATTGCATCCCTTACCATTATAACATGGCTTTATTTATTAGACGTGCGACCTTAAGTTTGCAATTTCACTTGATCATCCTGGCTATAAAAAATAATCCTATATTTTTCAACTTTTTACATTTTTATGTTTAATTGAAACCACTTAACAATGTAAGGTAAATTTACCTGAGCCAGAGGAAACATTATAAAACTAAGTAGTCTGATCATTTTAGCGAATTTCCCATATAGGGAATAAGCTATTACCGTAGTACTCATGGTAAGACCTGGACGCGGGACCGATTTTTTTTTTCGTTTTGAGGTCCCTAGAGGCCAAAAACACCATCCGTTCAAATTCATATATATATATATATATATATATATATATATTTATATATATATATATATTTATATATATATATTTATATATATATATATTTATATATATATATATATTTATATATATATATATATATGTGTGTGTGTCCGTTAGCACGATAACTCGAGCAAAAATGATCCGATTTTGATGAAATTTGGTACAAACGTGTAAACCTACGTTTATTCGAACGAGTTTGCGATCCAGCATGATCGGACCATGGGAACGGGGGTTTACGGGGGGTTTTATGGGGTAAAAATAGGTTTTTCCCATTTTTGACCAAAAAAACATAAAATTTAACAATTTCTTTCCAAACCATTTTGTAGAGCTTAAAAAAACAAATAATTTAGTATATTGAAGCGTTATTATGCGTGTAGGATTATTGTTATCAGCTGAGTTATAAAATTATGAATCATCTGCTATTTGGTTTGTTTACATGATTATTGTTTTTGTAAATAAATAGTTTTGATTGAGTTTACTTAAATGAGTTTTATAAATTAATTATTCTATATTGGCGACGAGAAAATGCCGAGGAAAACAGACCAGTCTCAGTATAAGAGTGTAATTGATTTTAGTAAGATGTCTTGCATACAAGATAGAATGAGCAGATTTTCATTTAAAGAGTTTAATAGTGAACAATTGTGGGAAGACTACATAGCTCGTTTTGAGTTGACCTGCAGAGTTAAGGGACTGGGTGGTGCTGACTCAGAAGAACAAGCGGCTCGGCGAGATCTTCTGTTGGCAAATATCGGAGAGGAGCACCTCAGGGCACTGTCGGACCAGATGTATCCAAGGGCCTGGGAGGAGTGCACCTACGACGAAGTCAAGGAGGAAGCCAACCGGTTGTTCAAGCCTACAAGGACCCTTTTTGCAACAAGGTTTGAGTTTGAAAGAGCTATAAGAAAAGATGGTGAGACATTTATTTTGTTTTATAACAGATTGAAGTCTTTAGCTAGAAGTTGTAAATATGGAGATAGCTTAGATGAACGAGTACGAGATAGGTTTGCAGTAGGAAGCAACTGTCCAGAATTTGAAGTCGAAGTCAGACAAAGATGGCCCGAGGGAGTTGATAACCGAGGTGAGCGTGTTAAGTCAACAGTAGTACTAGAGTTAGCTCAATCCATGGAACGTGCGAGAGAAGAAGTTTCCAAACATGCGTGTAAAAATGAGATTTTCAAAGTAAGTGACAGTAAGGAAAAGAGGAAACCAGAGGTACAGAAATCTACTGGCTTCAATAGGTGTTATAGATGTGGGTTTACACATGACCCTAGTGAAGATAGATGTCCTGCTATTTCTGCTGTGTGCAAGAAATGTTCAAAGAAAGGCCACTTCGCAAGAATGTGCAAAAGTAAAAATAATTTTGTCAAGAGAACAGATGGTAATTTGAGAAAAGTAGATGATTCTTGTAATCAAACTTATGATGATGAGTGTAGTTCTGATATTGATGTTAGTGGTACACAAATTAGGTCAGTCAAGAGTAAGGTTCCCAGAGCTACAATAGATGTAGAATTGAACGGGTATAATGTTAGAATGGAGTTTGATTCCGGGGCTCGGGTAAGTGCTATAAGTTTGTCTCTTTGGGATAGGATAAATTCAAGTGGCGAATCTCTCAAAAAGACGTCTGATGTCATCACTGGCTATGGGAAAAATAAGCTAGAAGTCATGGGTAAGGCTTTTGTGGACGTTACTTTACGTAATCGTACTAAGCGATTGCCGGTCATTGTATTACTAGAAGATGATGTTCCATTATTTGGGTTGCCGTGGAGTGTAGCTTTCAATCTTAATTTACCTAGAGAAGTAATGGTTAGGCGTATTGACAATGGAAAGACAAGTAGTAAAGAGGCAGGTAAGAACGAAGAAAGTTATAGAAAAGAGTTACAAAAGGAAGTAGAGGCATTAACTCAGGAGTTTTCCGAACTCTTTCGTGATGAGCTAGGAACGATATCTGACTCTAATGAGGTCATCCATCTAAAAAGTGGAACAAACCCTGTATCTTACGGGGCACGACGAGTTCCATTCCCCTTAAGGGAGGCAGTGGAGCGAGAATTAAAGAGATTAGTACAGGAAGGAGTTTTGGAACCAGTGGATCCTTCCGAAACACCGATAGAATGGAGTACCCCAACTGTCAACGTAGACAAGGGTGGAGGTAGAGTAAGAATCTGTGGCGATTTTCGTACAACCTTGAATCCAAACATCGTCCCGGAAAGACACCTCTTGCCAACCTTTGATGACTTGACTTCCAAATTAACTGATGGAAAGATATTTTCAGTCATAGATCTTCGAGACGCGTACTTGCAAATGAAAGTACACCCCGAGTCCCAAAATTATCTGACAATAGCAACTCATGTAGGTTACTTTCGCTACAAAAGGTTGCCCTTTGGACTTTCCTCGAGTCCAGCAAAATTTCAAAGGTATATGGAAAGTTTACTAAAAGGACTTAATGTCGGAGTTCTACTTGATGACATAATCATTTCTAGTAAGGATAAGACTACCCATATAACCACTCTTAGAGAAGTTTTGAGGCGGCTAGAATCAAGTGGAATAAGAGCAAAACTATCAAAATGTAAGTTCTTTCAGAAATCTGTAAAGTATTTAGGTCATACAATAGATGGGAATGGTATTCATCCCTCCGAAGACAAAGTTGAAACCATAAGACACGCACCAAGGCCAAGAAACGTGAAAGAATTACGAGCTTTTCTAGGAGCACTAAACTTTTACGAAAGGTACATACCTAATCTTCATGCGATCGCTTCGAACTTGCATAAGCTGACTGGTACGAAGACTAAATGGAAATGGACTGACACCGAACAGACGACGTTCGACAAGTTGAAGAATATCCTGTCATTAGAGAAGACATTAGTTCCATACGACATATCAAAGCCGATCATTGTTGAATGTGATGCTTGTGAACAAGGGGTTGGTGCAGTACTGTTACATTTGATGCCGGATGGAACGGAAAGGCCAGTCATGTACGCCTCGAGGACACTAACGGAAGCAGAAAAAAGGTATGCTACAGTTGACAAGGAAGCGATGGCGTTAGTTTTCGCAGTGAAGAAGTTTAGACAATACCTCAGTGGGAGACATTTCAAGGTGAGGACGGACCACAAGCCACTTGAAAGAATATTCGGAATGCATCGAGATCTTACCAAAGTAGTAAACAACCGTTTGGTTCGTTGGGCTTTGTATTTAATGGAGTATGATTTTGAGATCCAGTACATCAAAGGACAGGATAATTGTTTGGCTGATTTTTTGTCTAGATTTTCACTCAAGACACAAGAAATATTGGATCCAGATGAGAGAGAGATTCGAGCATTGGTTCAGGAGAAAATCGACGTCGTTTATCCAAATCAGGAACTTGTACTGGAGTATAAGAAAGACCCAAATATGAAGAAACTTATAGATTACCTGGAACATGGTTGGCCAAAAGATACAGGAAACCTACCACCATCCATGAAACCATATTGGAATAAGAGAGAAGAGCTGACATTAGAAAACGGTATAATCATGCGATTGGGAAGAATAGTGGTGCCACAGATTTTGAGAGAAAATGTATTAAAAGAACTCCACAAAGGACATCCTGGAATAGAGGCCATGAGATCCCTATCAAGGTATTATGTATGGTGGCCTAATCTGAATAAGGATGTCGAGGTTTATGTCCGTAGATGCCACCCTTGCCAGAGTAACCGATCATTTGACACAGAAGTACCTCTATATCCTTGGAATGTGCCAAGTGATCCTTGGGAGCGAATTCATCTCGACTTCGCAGGACCATTCGACAACCGATTCTGGTTAGTAGGAATCGATGCTTACTCAAAATGGGTTGAGATCGAAGTTATGGACCGTACGACAACTGCTGCTCTTGTAAATAGATTAAGGACTTGGTTTTCGAGGTACGGCGTTCCTAAAAAAATTGTATCCGATAATGGCACCCCCTTCACGTCCCATGAGTTTAAGACTTTTTGTAAGAACAATAACATATGTCATGTCACATCGGCACCGTATCATCCAAAAACCAATGGTTTGGTAGAGAGGATTATCAGAACCTTCAAGAGTAGATACAGTGCTTGCAAACAAGAAGGTCTCAGTTCATCACTTGCACTTTTACAAGTGTTGCTTGCTTATCGAAACACCCCACAAAAGACCACAGGACAACCACCATCAGTCCTTTTCTATGGTAGAAGAATACCAACAGCTTTGGATAGGTGGAGGTGTAATAGCAGAGAGAGAATAGAGAATCAAGTGTGGCGACAGAAGTACTACCACGACTTAAAATCTAAACAAAAGGAGTTTTCTGCCAAACAAGAAGTGTGGGTTCAAAATGAAACGAAGAAGGGCTGGAGACCAGGAACTGTACAAGAAAGGACGGGAGAGCTATCATACAACGTTTTAGTTGGGGGTGAAATAAAGAGAAAACACGCTGACCAGCTGAGAGCAAGAGAAGGTGCAACTGATCCACCTCAATGGAAAATGCAAACGGAACCTGAAGATGAACACAGTTTCGGAAATTCAGCCTAAATTGGGTGGGGAGAAATGTAGGATTATTGTTATCAGCTGAGTTATAAAATTATGAATCATCTGCTATTTGGTTTGTTTACATGATTATTGTTTTTGTAAATAAATAGTTTTGATTGAGTTTACTTAAATGAGTTTTATAAATTAATTATTCTATAATGCGCCTAATGGTTACGGAGAAAATTCAAAAAAATTGTAAATTTAAAATTCCCATGTTATTCTTATGGAGAATAAGTAAACTGTTGAAGTTTGCTTGTTTATGAACATATTTTGATCAAATTTGGAAAACATTTTTATTTCTTACTAACTATTAACATTTTACAAAAAAAACAGTTTTACCCTCCCTGATGCAGCAAACCTAAGTACTTGTTAAACTAATTCTATTTAAATAAATGTTATATTTTTAAGTAGACATTTCAGTGTAAATCAAATCAGTCAAATGGAAATTCGCTTAGTCTGCAGGTTTGCTGCGGCGGGGGTATTTATAATCATTGGTGGTGGGGTTCTTCTTACCTCAATCCGAACGATTGGAACAACTACCAACATAGCCTACATACCTACTATTTTTCTTACTCATGTAAAGTTTAAATTATCAAGCTTGCGGCAGGCAACAGTAGAAATGAACTATAAACTTCCAGGTGCAATATTACCCAGTATATTGCAGAATTAAGGAAAATGGTATATTTCAACAATTGCCCATGACTGTCTACCGATATTTCAAATTGCTTGCTCAGCTGCTTGGGATGTAACAATTACAAGATTCAACTTGTTCATATGAATAATCACGTGCTTTATTTAACGTGGCAGAAGCCATTATCCAATGAAAAGTCCGTAAAGTAATAAAAATAGTCTAATAACACTTAAAACATATATTTTTAACTTATAATGTTAACTCACAAGACGGTAAATATATAAAAGACGGTAAGTAGTGATCGATTTCGATTGGACACTTCAGTCATCATCAGACCCAATAGGCAAATCTAAAAGTTACTATACAAATAAATCTTTTTTCAGAAACCTGTATTTATAGGTCTTCTCCCTCTAAAATATCATAAATTGGGTTTTATTGTGAGATTTCTATGATTTGTTTCACCTATTAAATTACTTTCTTTTTTAAAGTTGATTCAACCAAACCTAAGCTAGTGATTTAATCATAATGTATATGCTCATCTCTTTTACAGCAGTTTAAGAGATATATTTAAGAAAACTATGAAGTAAAAGCTAAACAAAATTTCCTGTAAATTAATAATTGGTTCAGTTGCATCTGTTTCTGTAATGAAAAAACTGATTCTGCTTATTCCCAATAATGACTTCAGTAAGATTATTGATACCAAGTGTTCTTTACTACATATTTTGTAATTTATTTGTTACTGTTACTCTTGTGCATTTATGTTACTTGAACGTAATATTTAGATATCAACCTGGTAATCGACAGAGACTGTTGAACCAGTGAGATTTGAAGAACAAAAGAACATGAAAGGGCAATTAGAGTGGAGAGCTGAGTAAACGCCATTTTAAACGTTGTGAATCTCTCAAGAGAAAGATCCTGTCGAGAGCAAAGGCTTGAAAGAGTTATGTTACCCTGAGCATTGGTTTAAATAAACTAAATGATTGTAATGTCACGAACGTGTATACTATTTTCAACTAGAATTTGTCATCGAT
This sequence comes from Macrosteles quadrilineatus, assembly GCF_028750875.1. Lineage (NCBI taxonomy): Eukaryota > Metazoa > Arthropoda > Insecta > Hemiptera > Cicadellidae > Macrosteles > Macrosteles quadrilineatus. The sequence goes on along the minus strand of NW_026542602.1, from coordinate 76,211,485 downwards.
AACATTAAATATGTGCTACATGGGTAGCAAGGTAGTCTAGTGGTTAGAGCACGAGACTTCGGTACCTAAGGTCCATCTCACCAAATCGCAAAAAATGGCACACTTCAAAGCTCTTCAGTAGAATCCATTCTTTCCCTATGACATAATTACTTTATCAAATGACTCAATAATGTTTATCGTAATAGTAATCACATAATTTCAACCAAAATATTTTCAAAAGGTTTTTTTTAATAAGTGTTAGCTTTTGTTAACTGATATGAATCAGTAAATGTTTCATGCTTACGCAATACAAAGGCAATATAAACATCCCCTCCTTGTAGTAAGCTTCCAAAACCTAAATTTATCGAGTAAATATTTTACTGATTTATTTATTTTATAAAAAAAATGTTATATGTTTTTCCTTTTCAATTTAAATGTGGCTAAATCAATGTTCAACGCTTTAGAGCAGGTTATTTCACGTTGTACGACATTACTATTAAGAATGTAATACCTGCTGATAATATTGATAGACAAAGCACGATCATTAATGTAGAACTTGATTTTCATAGACCTGTCACATGAATTGTTAGTTTATTGACAGAACTAACACCTGCAATTAACAACAGTATACATTTAAAACCGTCACAACACACAGACGCAAGTTACTAAGTGATTTATTTCTTTATTTATTGTAAATTTGCAAATAATGCATTGTAAAAGGTCAATTTAAATTGTAATCCAAATTAAAAACATTGTAGCAACGAGCATATAATTGGGTTTGTGGCTATGAGACACGACAACTGTGGTTTTGATTATCATAAGCCAACGAGAAAATAACCTATGTATACTTTATGAATATATTTTCTTAAGCAATTTAGAGCATTTTTTCGGGATTACATACTCAGTAAAATTGGGAATTGAAGGAAAAAAGTAAATGTGCATTGGATTTAATGCAAGCAATGAGCTCCCCTACTATTGAGTTACATTTGCATATGGTTATTAGGTTTCGCAGTTATTTATAATTATAATTGTATAGTAAATAAATTGTTATGCTTATTTAACAAAGTTATTGTTCGATCTTTTTTTTATTTTTATTATGTGAAGTGTGAAGAACTTTTATTTAGATTTTAAGCAGCCAACCAAATAAGGACTCTATCACGCACAGGTCATTGAGACCCATGTGATATTTTTTTATTTCCTTTATGTAATGCTGCAAAATAATTTGTTGTAAATCAAGAATTTTCTCTCTCTCTCTCTCTCTCTCTCTCTCTCTCTCTCTCTCTCTCTCTCTCTCTCTCTCTCTCTCTCTCTCCCTCTCTCTCTCTCTCTCTCTCTCTCTCCCTCTCTTACATATAATAAAGTGTCCTGAACACGGAAGATTAACTTTGGTAATCAGCAGGCGTGGAGTAAAGAATGGGTTGTGTTAGACAAAACTGTTAGTCTTTTAATATTCAAAAATAACATTAAGATAAAACCATGGTATTTACCCTCAAAATACCGCATTATCATCGATTAATTGTTTTTGGCATTTTATTAAATCGTAATTAGTCTCAAAATCTAGGCATGTATAATCTATAAACATTTAAACTGCATCAAAGTTCAAAAATCCTCTATTTGTGGCAATCCGTTTTTGAGGAAACTTAAATTTTAAAGAAGAATTTCCCAAAGGCCTTGGTTCATTATGTATTCTTTTTCAACAAGCTATTGTACCCTCTAACTTGTTTATATTTACAAAACTAACATTGTAAGAATAGTCTAAAATATTTTACAGTATGCAATTTTTCCTTATTGGTAATACATTTGTTAACACAACTTACTAGCAAACAATTATTTTAAACAGTAGTCCTCGCTTGAAAGCAAGCTTTGACTAAAAATCACTTTGTTTTAGTTAGTAGTGTATTTATATTACATTTTTCATATTGCATTGAAAACTTGACTACACATTCCAATGCAATGTAATTTTATAATTCTGGAATAAGGAGTTTATGACTTTTAACTTATTACTTCATATGAGTTTAGCAACTGTACCAGTTTTTCTCGTATAATAATGAATTATGAATAAGAATTGGATTGGTTCGCCATAGTGAAGCTTGTTATTGAACCCTATGCGAACGGGTAACTACATAATTTCAGATTATCGATATAATACAGTAAATCAACGGTAATGGCATGCACATACAATTTGCATTTTCAGGACCTACCTCAATGGCAAAGTTTTAGAAAGTGGTAGCTTTAAGTCTCAAAAAACTCCTTTAGTATGAATTTGTGATTTGTTTATTATATTACTCATATGTCTCAAAGATCACCATGATTTTAATATTTTTAGGAGTAATACACTTTTGAAAGATTTAAAGTATTTTGTGTAAAAAAGTGGTCCACACTTAGTCTTTTTTGGATGGATTACAACACCATCCTTTAGTTAGAGTTGATAATTAATTTATAGCCCAATGTTAAGCTGTAAATCCGAAAACTACCCCATTTAATCAACGCAGAAACCCCCAGATTTAAATATGAGTATTATAACCACTAAGTTACCCAGGAAATTTTATTTACAGACTAACACTAACATATTTTCTTAGTATATTCATACAATATGTTTTAGATTAATAAGAGACAAATCAATCTAATTGTTCCAAACTCTACTAAAGGTCGGTTGCAAAGTACTATCCCACACTGATGACTATACGAGAAGGACTCAGAGTCGTTGACAATTGGTTAAGTGGACAGATGATCACATACATTGATACTCACTGGGCTCAAGGTGACAACTGGTCAAAGAATAACTCAAACTTTACAAATGAATTTGCGATTTAGTCTTAGTTAACAGTCTATAACGAATAATAAACTTTCTCCTTAGAAAGATCAAAAATATATATATACAATTGCTTTGAATGACTTTTTAAATAATTCCATTGCATATACTTTTTTTAAGATAAAAATTTTATATGTTTTATAAACGTGTAGTTAAGAAGGCAAAAAGAGCTTAACAAGTTTTGTTCCAATATCTCAGGCCATTTCAATATGGCGGCCATTTAAAATGTTTAATGCCAAATTTCATGAACATCGTAAATATTAGGACATTTTTTTCTTAAAAAAAGATAGAGCATCTAAATCTAGATCAAATGAGTCCTTGTTTGTTAAAATCGAATGACAAACAACCGAGTTTTCAGTTTTTTTACATTCGGTTACGCAATTTAAAAGGGCGTATTATAGGAATTTCGTCAAGGAAGAGTCAAAGGGTCAAATTACCCCATATTGTATTATTATTTTTAAGCTAAACTAAGATTTAGGAGCTATAAGTATGTCACAGATTAAATTAGTGAAATTATAATAAATCGGCTATAGTTTAATCACTTGAAAATTTAATCCAGGATCTCACCAAACTTAATCTCATATTGAGTTTGGTGCGATATTTATATTGGTTGAAAAGCTCCTAGAAATCCTTTCAGGATAATGAAAAATTGCAAAGCTAGTTAGTAACTAGATAGTGTTCTTCGTTTTGTTGGACAATCCACTTTGAAATTTAATATTCTAATGGATTATAGAGGAAACTCGTTAAAAAAATTTAATCACCAGTCTTATGGCTGAACCTAAGTCCAAACTGTTAATCTAGTTTCGTTGAACATTTAAGTAGCATTTACTTAAAAGCTGCAAGATATACTGTGACATACAAGACTAAAACGTACAGGATATACAGGGTGTTTTTTTTTTTTTTTTTTTAACGCAACCCATGTTTAAGATTGAATATTGCACAAATATGGAAAAAATATGTATTGTATTATTCATATTTAAAAGTTATACAGCTTATTATTTCAGATTGATCACATTTAGCTTACATTAAGTGTTCAAACAATCCGCCATTGGCATTTATACAAATTCGTGTTCTTTGTTTGCACAAAGTATGTTTATAAACACCATGTTGAGTCTTATTCACCACAATATATTCCCAATAACACTAAACCGTGTATACAACAATGCAACAATGCATATCAGCTGATTGGTAATGAAGTAAAGGAAGCAGGGTTGCCAACCTATGAGATTGTTTTGCCCCTAAACATAGACTTTCTTTACTTATAATTTGGGTTGCGTTTAAAAAAAAACACCCTGTACAATAGAAATCAATTGTATTGAAAGTGTTTGAATAATTGTTTGAAACTAATAATCAGGGACGGATAAGTGTCATATAATTTGAGGTAATACAAGTTCATGTAATATAAGATTTTCTAAACGATCTTTTAAACAAGTTTTTTTTTTTTCATCCTAAATACGTCAACTAGAAACTATTTTAGCTTGCCAACATTTAGTGACCGTGTTTCATTGATGTTGTATCTAAGTAAGTACGCTTTGAAACTATAGTTACTTCCCCCTCTGAAAATACCATGTTCATAAATCCATTATATCTATAAAGATTTAAGTGGCATTTCCCTGACACTGTTCAACGGTTGGATAATTTTATTTCTATGAAGTCAAATTTATTATTTATTGCATTGTTAGAGAAGAGTGTTGCAGAGCGCTACAAAACAAAAGAAGAGGAAAGAGGTCACTTACTGTGAAAATCTAAGCAAACAATCAACTGAATTCGTAACGTCCAGCGAGCTGAGAGAAAATCTCCTCTTTGAAGAGGAAAAGCAAATCACGTTTAACCCAACTGTTATCTTAGATATCGCTTGGTCTGAATATTAAAAGAGACTCAAGAATACCCTTTCCTACGAATAATGTGTTAAGTCCAATTTAATTTATATCGTTGATGAAAGCAGTAAAACTTCAAAGCAATGTTTTAAAATAAAGCTAACATTTCTCTTAATTAAAAATCGTAGTATAAACCTTTTGCATTTTATTAATCAATTTTCGATTAAGTAACTCTTTCCTATTTAAAACCTATAGTTAACAATATTTGTAATTAGTATCTTGATCTTTGTAGATAATTATATAAAGGGTGATTTTTTTATTGGTGCGGTTTTTAAAACTAAATACAAAAATGAAAAACAACCTGCATTGTCATAAAAATGCATTTATTTGAACTACAGTGTTATGACATTAACGTTTAAAAATGATTTCTGGCATATGGGCTCCATTCCGTTCGCGTAGAAAGACCAATCGAGAAGTCCAATTTTCGAATACTCTTTCCAGCAGCTGTGGTTGAATTCCGCCCATAACTCGACGAATGTTAGCTTCCAAGTCAATTAAAGTTTCAACGCTATCGGGCAATGTTACGGGACTTTTTCGTTCCTCAGCTAAACGAACTTGAAGTGGATTTAGAAAATGTCTGGTTCCAACAAGACGGCGCGACGTGCCACACGACAAACGACACAATTGGCCTCTTGGCAGAAACATTTGGTGAACGTATGAACGAGTCATTTAGAGGTAGTATCAACTGGCCCCCACGGTCGTGTGATATCACGCCAACAGACTTCTTTCTGTGGGGATATGTTAAGTCTCAAGTATACGCTGACAAGCCACAAACTTTAAATGACTTGGAAGCTAACATTCGTCGAGTTATTGGCGGAATTCAACCACAGCTGCTGGAAAGAGTATTCGAAAAATTGGACTTCTCGATTAGGCTTTCTACGCGAACGGAATGGAGCCCATATGCCAGAAATAATTTTTAAACGTTAATGTCATGACACTGTAGTTCAAATAAATGCATTTTTATGTCAATGCAGGTTGTTTTTCATTTTTTAATTTAGTTTTAAAAACCACACCAATAAAAAAATCACCCTATACATTTAAACAATTTATCAACATTAACTTTAACATTAATTATTTTTGACGAAGATTTCTGATATTTTAGTTTATTAGTATTCGTGTGTAATAAATACAAAAAAACTAACAATATGACCAAATTATTTATTTGATTGAGTAACCAATTACAGTTTACACTGATTCTTACGTTGCTTACAAGAAACAAGATTATCACTAAACATTATACATTGTAAATATTTTAATTAATTATTATACACTAGACAGTACAAACATTTTTTTATTACTTTTTATTAAGGAATCTCTTGATGTCTACAAAGAAGTTTTATTATTTACCTTCCGCTGGACAGAATCTTTACCTTTCATGTTCAGAAAAGACGGGTTTCACAGAGTCGTGTGCAAAGGCCTTTGATAAGGTTGATACCATAAAATCTTAACTCACCAGTTTAGTGGTTTCTTAAGTGTCCTCTTTGATGGTGCGTTTGACATTAAGGTTTACTGTTATAGAGAATTATTCACTGATTTGTCATAAATAATACTGTTTCGGAAAAAACGAATATAAGTGCAATCTATATTATTAAAAATATTAGTTTTTCTTTTCAGAGTTCGTTTGGCTTTTCTATCAGTTTTCGTAATATTGGTCTTAAATTAAATGTAAGCACGTACAGTTTAAGCATTACCATTAATTTATCTACTATATTACTGGACCAAAAAAATTAAATTATAATTAAATTAAATTAAATATCAAGAATACATTATTTATAAAGATGTATTTCACCAGTTCTAATTACAAAATATTATATGTTTTGGTCTGTTCAGTGAATTACCAGCTTCCATTTGGGCTATTGATTATCAAGATCGGACATACCTGAAGCACGCTGTAAATCAGGAATCAACAATAATTATGATTATTTTAAGGCTTATCACCAATAAATGATACGTAACTCTAATTTTATTTATATAGATTTTATACGTCTTGATCTTAAAATACTCCTAGAAATAAAGGCTTTCATTTGAAACAATGATAGTTTGAATTTGTATTACATTTGTTTCAACGCTGTGAAACAGCACGGTTCCTTTAATTTACTATGAATATTTATTTGAACTCATGGAATTTTAAAATGTAGTATAATTTTGGAAAACCTGTCAAATCTAGTACAGTTAAAAAACTATGGTTGAAGTTGATTTATAATATCCTTAAATTTATTAAGTTAATTACTAAATTACACGCTCATAGTCAATGAATAATGTTTAAGTTTATCTTAATTCATATTTTAAACATTCCATCCATTAGAACATACAATCTAACCTTTCTTAAACTAATACGGCACACAATTAATTAATTTTTAAACGTAAGTAGACCTACCGTATACGAATACAAAGCATTTCTAACATAAATTATACATATATTTTCATCCATACCAAAAACTGACAGCAACTAATGTACAGTATTATAGTACTACTGTACAGATTTACACTGCTTTCAGCGTACGCCTGTGTGTTTGCTGTTCCTATCTGCTTGAATAAAATATTGCAATATAAAGGCTTTTTATTTATTTAGAATCTCCTGATCGGTACAGTATAGACATTTTATCGAACTATTATACCAAAGAATTATTTATAAATTAAATGTATATACTCCCATTTCAATTCAACTAAATGCAGCAACGTTTTAATTTCATTTAAATAAATAGACTTGTCCGTTTTAATTAATTAATATGATTTTCACCTGTTCGTTTTGGGGATGGAAATTATTGAACACGTCTTGACATACACGAAATAAAGAATAAATATGTCCATTATTTCACTCATACAACAATTTCAATTTTATTTTATAGCAAAACAGTATTTGGATGGTTTTCGCTCACGTAATTTGAATATAGAAGGAGTTAGTTTAAAACAACTATTGTAGCGATCCGAGTTTATAGTAGTAATAGAGAAACTAATTTGATTACATTATTAGTTCTCACTCCTACTAGCCTATTTGAATATATTTATTTGTTACCGCTATAAGATGATTTTAATTTTGTGCCATACATAAATGAGAACTCAAAATCTATGTATTTTTGATGCTGCAAAAAATTATAAATTGTAGAGTCCATTGTAACCCGGGAAAACTCAAGTTAATTTGTAATAGTTCTAATGATTTGTCGTCCAGAGGAGCTAGCTGGTCTAATGGTTAGAGCGCGGGACTTCGGTCCCTGAGGTCTCGGGCTCAAATCCAGCCAAATCACCAATGGATTTAATAATGCCGTAACCCCTAGCTATAGCCAGAAGTAATGTGAAAAACAATTCCGGGCTCGTGCCTAGCGTCCTAGGACAAAAAAGGATCTTTCGTCCTATGTCCTTTATTTGTATTTTTATGAGCCACAATATCATTCTAAAAGTAATTGTATTTTTTTGTTTATTTCTAATCTAAATTCAAATTAACTCTTAATATTACACATCTCTAACATGGCATTAGGATTAAAATCTTACAATTATATTTATGAACTTCAGAAGACTTGGAATTAACTTACTAATATATTACCTTAACAGTTTATTTCTCAAACAAAACACAACCTTAACATATTTTACACATAAAACCAATATTAATTACAACCACAACTTACTAACCTGTTAATCAGGATTCAATGTCCAGAAAATCTGGTTCAAAACACACTCATGAGTACAAGTTTATCTGAAAACCACAACACCCAATCTATACACATTTAAGTAAGTTAACGTCAAGAGTTACGATCGCATACGAGTCCAGCGTTGACGCGCGTACGTCAGCGCACCGGACCAAACTGATATGAATGTGTCTGCGCCCGCACGCCCACTCACCGGCGCGCGCGCACTGATAATAAAGGCCGGGGGTCTCAGTGGCAATGGCTATGATTGCCTTCCTATGCAAATTTGATAGTTGCAGATCTACTAAACAATATCCAGCTCGCATGATTGTATTGTGTTACAAATTTATTCAGGTTACAGTGGATAACACTTTGGTAGGTCTTAGTAAAATAGGCTTTACCTCTATTCAGGGCACAGATGTTAATTTGTTTACCAAATCAACTTAAGCGTCATATATCATTAGTTTATCGACTTAAGATGCTAAAATTAGGAGAACTGTGGAAATGACTAAGGCTTTCAGATAGAGATTGGATCAATTACTGAAAGTCTAATGATTAAGGTTGGATCAAACAAGTATTTTTTAGGATAGGTTAACGACCACCGAGATCCGTTTATACCATAAGATGGTTTAAACACACGTATATCGGTAGTATAGTTTGGTTTTGGTGGATACTAGTTTCGCTTCACATTCATGAAACCATTATCCAGGCATCAAAAGGGCGAAAATCTAGTTTTTATTTCAATGGTCTCAACGATTTTGTCAGTTTATAAAGTTTTTTAAGGGTAATTTTGAAGGCCAGGTCTTTTTAAAATCTAACGTTGACCTTTAGTTGATAAGCCAATGGCATTAATTATGTTTGGCCCGGCTACGATCTCGCTCGGGGCTAGTGATCTAAGCAGCAACCTCTAAATTTAAAGGCGAGCACTATAAATCCTCGGCTACCCAAACAGGTAACTTGATTTAGTAGATTTAATATTATATTAAATATATATATCCATACATATTTTTATACTCAATAGTTGTATAGTTTCACAAGTATGTCATTTTATTTTCAAACCCTTACTTAAATAGGAAACGATTAATTAAAACACTTGGCAAGAATATTCAATTACGGTTCAATTAAATTACGTCACAACCCGGTGAAAATTTAAGTCTAATATGGAGTGGATTCTTATGTAATGATGGTTTTTGTACTTGTTTAGCCTGAATATGTTTTCACGAATTTGAACCAAATGAAGTTTCTACTTCTTACCGTAGCTACATTAAATGCAGATGTTTCAATGAATTGTGTAGAAAAAATGTACAGTATTCTGATTTTATTTAACTATTTTTTTCTGTTTTAAAAGGGTGAACCTTTGATCCAGGTCATTTATTAAACAATTAGGTAGTATTTTTGTTCAGTTTAAGATTAGGAGTCGAGTCACACTTTTTATTGATCCGCTATTTACCGAGTGCAATCTAAACTATTATCGCTCATAAGTCCCTTGGCCTATATAACGCAATGTTGGTAAGTCTTGTTGAAGTTTGGTCACTTATCAACCCAAAAAGTGACCAATTTTAATTTTTTTTTATTCGCAGTTGACAATGATGTTCAAGACAGCAAAACGCTGTAAACGCAATTTTAAAACATTGAAAAGAACATCTCATACGTTTGAGCGTATCCACATACCCAAAACCCTTGCCGGTCCAACTTATACCTGTATATAGCTGCCAAGTCTACGACAGCCAATAGATTACCCTACCCTCGTCAAACTTTGGAAAACTGTCTAACACGCACAGTTGGCATGCACAATGATTTTTTTGATAAATTTACGACTCATGAAATAAATATATATCCTAAAATAAAATATTTATTTAGTATTTTTAAATTGGTATGATTGAGGATTTTTTACTTTGTGTGAATTGAAGATTAAAATAAATAATATTGAACAAAAATACTTATTATTTATTTGTTTAAACAAATGTGTATAAGGGTACTGACACAAGGATTTACTTTGTCAATGCAAATACCCATTTAGTTATTTTTCATTCTAATTTGCCGGAAATGCATAATATTTCCATGAGGCAAACGAAATATTTAAAGTGTAACTTTTTTTCGTTAAATGTGATATATTCCTAAGTTTACTACTAATAAACCAAGACTGCAGTGGTAAAAACATAAAATGTAGAATGTTTACTATATTCACGTAAAACGCATGGAGAAATAATAGATGATGCATGAATTAATAAACAAAGGAAGTCGACAACTAAACTGTTGGTGAGTTGCTTGTTTTGTCTGGAGCGGACATGAAACAATCGCAAAAGACGAACTATACTATCAACAGAGCAGTCTCAAACTGACAATATTCTCGTTATAAAAATAATTATATGTACAGTTATAATACTGTAATGTAGTCGTATACGATTTTCAAACCAACCTAGAAAGTATGGTTGGTTAATGGTAGGTATGATAAAGTAACAATATTATTCTTAAATGTTTTTACCAGAGTTTCTAGTTTTTAAGTTAACATTTCACCAAAAGCTCACTTTCATCCTACTAATTTTTTATTTAAACAAAAAATACTTACCTCCCTCTTTTTATGCATTAGTAAATTGGTTTATTCATCAAAACATTATTAGTGAAATAGTGGAATGGTTTAGTGTAATGTTAAGTATTATAAATTCTTCAGTCCTAAATGTGTAACATTCTTTTATTGTTGTCACTCGGACCCTGGACAGAAGCTTCGCTTTGCAGGGACCTAATTTCAGTGTATTTTTAGTATCCATATATATGTAATGTAGATATTTCTGAAATAAATTTATTGTATGTGAATGTGAACAATTCATTCGGTTATCTGTATGCAACAATTGTTTTGTTCAGGTGGTTATTTTTCTTGGCCAGTAGATTCCGATGCACACACAATATCGTCGTTCTAGTTGTAGGTGTCACCTGAGGAGCTGATACCTACACCAAGAACACCATGTGAACACCTTTTTTTGATAATCCCGATTTAAAGTGAATGGCCTGCTTGATACAACCCCCCTAGTTTTGATCAGGCCCTATCGCACAATAATAGAGCTATCCTAGGTACTTAGAGATTGTCGTTAAAAATATTATAAAACCCACATTTTTTATGACAGCCACACTCTAGTTCGTAACTAACATTAAAATAAAAGAGTTCTTTGAAGGCCGTACTTGAAGACTATCATATTATCCACTAAGTTCAAATTAGTCACCAAAATAGATTTATCTACAAACATATGATACTGTAAAGCTCTCAGGCATTTATTGCTCTAGCTCTCATCTTGTTTTAGAATCTGAGCATGCACTGGTGGCTTGGCGCCAAAATACTCTTAAGCCCGCCAATATCAACACCCCCAGCGTCATATTCCTGTCATCGGACGGAGTGGAAAATCTAAAAATGAACTACTTACCTAAGTTGATTTTATTTTTAACAATTTGCGCGTGCAGGTGTGTGCACGAAAAAATCACCAAGAATCTGGTGAAACCCACTTAGCCTACATAAAAGTTATTTAAACCAAATTGTAATGCAAAAGCAAAATATTTTTAAAGAGACAATAATTGTATCATTAGTCCAGTCAGATAGGGTTTTAGGTGGATCATTTTACTTTTTTGCATATATTTCACTAACCGTTGGAAATACAGAAATCTAGTCCAAAAAAAAGTTAAAGGACAATTTAGTAGGCCTATTTTAAAATAGCTATATGTATTTTTAATGAATACATTTCACATATAAATCTTGCTGTTAAGTGATTTTTCTTGTAGCAAGGCCAACCATTGAATATTTGTTTGAAAAAAATTAAACTGACAGAAATCAAAGAAAATTAATGTTTTTTAAAATAAAATTTTTAACTTTTTCTCAACAACCATCAGATAGGGCAAATATTTTAGTAACTAAAAGATGCATTTTTATGTGTTCTTAAACTTTTGTTCGAACAAGATTTCCAACGGTTAGTTATGGGCAAAAAATTAAAATCAGCCACCATTTACAAGATGGCGGCTGTAGCACAGCATGCACGAATATTGATTTTTGATTGTTACTGTGTACTAGTACTACACATTCGCAAAGTTTCACCACTTAGGGAATTATTTCCAGGTTTTATTTAAAGCTGGAATATCTTTTAAAAAACCCACACATAGAACTTTATACTGGTCAAAACAAAAAATGAAAAATCCACATCCATTCGCTTTTACAATAACTTGAATTCCTTGATGTTGTATAATATGCCATTGTTGAATAATAATTCCTCAATAAACTTATTACTTATGTTACGGTTGTTCGAATTTTCCTCTAACGACAAATCATTTAATTTTCAAAAGATTTAAGATCTCAAAAGTGTGTATGTTAATGTGATGAGAAAACGTTCAGTTTGATATTGTTTAGACATTCTAATTAATGTTTAAAAATTGTAAAACATAGCTTCTTATAAAGTAGCATTGTTCATATTGCTAGTATATACTTATGTATATACATAATTACATAATTATATACATAAAAGTAATCAAATTATCATTTAGATTTTTTTTCTAACTCCATTAGTTTTTACAAATACCAATATTACACAAAGTAGAAAACGTATCATTAAATTATAGGGCAGGAAAGCATAAGGTTATATGTCTCTTGGGTTTTATACTTGGATGTATTAGATTTGCAATAACATCGGGATTGTTCACCAGGTGACGTGTCTTATTGGACTCAGTTATAAATGTGGCTGTTATTGCTTTTCTAACTAAACTGGATTTATTGAGGCAAAATAAAGATTTAAAACCCTTAATAGTAACAGGTAAAATTCATTGTTAAGTCCTATTGGTGTTTTGTGTTATTCGGGCACAGAAAAGTATTGTTTTTTTTTTAGTATGTGTTTCTGAGGATGTCATTCAGTAGACTAAAACTCCCAGGAAACTTGACAATGGGTAAAACATTAAAATTGTGTTCAGAGACTAATTATTTAAGTATTCAAGTAAGTATTCAAGACTAATTATTCGATTAGGTCAATCATATATGCTATCAGAAAATTAAATATAGGAAATGTAAAACATGTAAGCCAGCTTTTTGTGCTTTTCTAAGTAACATTAAACACATTCTCAATTATATTTTTTAAACAAACAATAACTTTTAAAGGAACGTAAACGTCACTATGTCGATTCATGAATAAGGTAAACAAGAACGCTACAATATAGAAAATCAGCAATATTATACAATGTTTTAGGAATACGTTTTTAAAAAGCGTAACTAAGCCTACATGACGTGGCACCGGCAAAACCAATGAGAGCAGCTCAAGTAATAATCAAACTAGCAGAGCATATGTTATAACTACAATTACAAGTATGTTTTTGGGTAAGGCTCTTTTGCTGTTCAATTTCACGTAGCTTTTGATGTTCTGCCCTTTACAAATTATCCTATAAATATGCATTTATAATGTTAACCATTTTCTGGTTGCTCCAATTTGAGCATGACAGAAAAGAAGTAAAATTGTAACACTTTGAACGACAACTTATCAGCTGTTAAGACCAATTGAATTCGCTAAAAAACTAGCAGAGTACCCATCCTTCGTACGGGGTTGGCATATAAGTATAAAATGCTTAGTGAAGGAAAAAGCACGATAAAAACTGGCGTAGGTAAAGTAGTGTAAGCAACTCACGTAATTAGCATTTCCGACACTCGTAGAGGTTTCAAAGGAATCGCCAAGGACTGTACCTTAACTTAACTACTCGTGTCGAAAGGACTATCCTTACGCGATCGTTGTGTAAACTACTATTAAAACACTAACACTTTTAACAGCGTATTACATACTTATAGAACTAATTTAGTTTTATTTGCGTTGGTAATATAAAGATTGATCTAATATACTATATTACAAACCGTCTGTCTTTGCAACAAATTGTCAATGAAGACAAAGTTGGAGAAGTTTCCAGATGACCTGGGCCAGATTGCTTCTTCGCTCGGGATTGCCACAGGGCATTGTTTGATGTTACAAATTGCAGGGGATAAAAGTAGTTCAGAAACCATTTCCTTTAAGTTGCAGAAAACTTTGTCCTTATAAAGGAACACTAAACTATAAACTTTCTTATTTTGAAAACGTCCACATGCAATATTTGTGTCGTAGTGCACATTCTCATGTTTATACATAAATGCTATTTTTATTTTTTTATAGATTTACTATATCCTACAATTACTAATAACAAAATAATATACCTATAAATATCTAAAATGCACAAGTATAACCAATAATAGTTAGAACATAACTTGGTTGTGTGACCATATACATTAGATAACTACAAAAAAAAACAATGAATAAGGAAAACAGTTATAATATAAGTAATTACATGATAAAAATAAAACAATGTCAAGCAATCACTTTTATCGAAGTGAAAAATAGTTACTTCCATAGACATTACAGTTTTTTTCCTTTACACTGACTATAAAATCACACAAACAGTAACAAAATTTCTTGATTTTATTAATTTGGATTTGCCTGAGCTATAAAACAAATGTGTTTATAAGTAAGTAAGCAAGACTTAACACAACAAAAAAGTTACCTAAAATGTTTATTGAGATAATATGATGTTTTTTAGAAACGGTACCAAAATTACTTAAAGAACTTTGAAACACTAGACCTTTCAGTCTATGTACCCTGCAATAGTGTGTACCAATTTCTAGTTGAAATAATAGTCTAAAGATATCTAGCACAAATCTTGAAAAACTTAGTACATATTTTCGTCAACTACCCCATTAACGACTGAATATTAAAAATACCCCCGCCGCAGGAAACCTGCAGACTAAGCGAATTTCCATTTGACTGATTGGATTTACACTGAAATGTCTACTTAAAAATATAACATTTATTCTTGATTTAAATAGAATTAGTTTAACAAGTACTTAGGTTTGCTGCATCAGGGAGGGTAAAACTGTTTTTTAAATGCGAATAGTTTCGTAAGAAATAAAAACATTTTCCAAATTTGATCAGAATATGTTCACAAACAAGCAAACTACAACAGTTTACTTATTCTCCATAAGAATAACATGGGAATTTTAAATTTAAAATTTTTTGGAATTTTCTCCGTAACAATTAGGCGCATAATAACGCTTCAATATACTAAGTTATTTGTTTTTTTAAGCTCTACAAAATGGTTTGGAAAGAAATTGCTAAATTTTATGTTTTTTGGGTCAAAAATGGGAAAACCTATTTTTACCCCATAAAACCCCCCGTAAACCCCCGTTCCCATGGTCCGATCATGCTGGATCGCGAACTCGTTTGAATAAACGTACGTTTACACGTTTGTACCAAATTTCATCAAAATCGGATCATTTTTGCTCGAGTTATCGTGCTGACGGACACATATATATATATAAATATATATATATATGAATTTGAACGGATGGTGTTTTTGGCCTCTAGGGACCTCAAAACGAAAAAAAAATCGG
The DNA here is from genome assembly GCF_028750875.1 of Macrosteles quadrilineatus. Lineage (NCBI taxonomy): Eukaryota > Metazoa > Arthropoda > Insecta > Hemiptera > Cicadellidae > Macrosteles > Macrosteles quadrilineatus. Next base: position 76,195,765 of record NW_026542602.1, on the reverse strand, counting down.
TCCCGCGTCCAGGTCTTACCATGAGTACTACGGTAATAGCTTATTCCCTATATGGGAAATTCGCTAAAAGGTATCACTTGAGGAATGTTAAAACAGTCCAGTTGAAATCGAGAGAACTCCTGTTCATTTGGAAGTTTCAAAAGTATCTATTGAAACTTTTCTTCTTCGAACGTGCCAATCTTACTTTTATCAACTTTTGAGGACTTTTCAGTTTTCAGACGTTGTGTCAAACACCGTCAATGTTATAATACGGAAAATATTTATTATTTATCCTAACCTTGGCGGAGAACGAAATTTTCCTACCATATCTTTATGGATACAACGCACTTAAAAAAAAAGCTTTTTTCTTTGTATAATTTGTATAATTTAAATTAGTTTACTAATGAGTTGATACAACATATCATTTGAAATATCAACTTGAAAATTAAATACGCTTTTAAAAAGCAACTAGTATTATTTGCATGTAGATATTTAGCCATCTTTCACATCAATAATCCTTCAACGTTATCCTTAAAATTACTCAATAATCATAATTTATCTTTTTTTACTTCCAAATTACAGTTCACACTTGGTAAATTTAAAATTTGTTTGTATGATCACCTGTTGACAGTATTTCTAACGTGCAGGGAGAAAAAGGTATATGACATAGGTTGCAATATATCACAAAACATATATACGCACACTTATGCAGAATATCATATGGTTGTCAATAACTCGTAAGATGTGTTTAGTAGATTGTATGAAAGCTTTAGTTGCTAAAAAAGGAGATTCTCTTCAGAACATTTCCTCTTCAATTAGGTTATCTTATGTGTAGTAGTTTTATGACACTATTTTTGTGTTTAACACTGTCCCAATTACCTGAATATTAAGTTCCATCCAAAGATATTGAAACAGAAATATTTTAATATGTAATAGAAGATAAAATGTGAAAATTCCGGGTCTAACAATAGGTGAATCCGTGGCTCAGTCGGCCTCGCCACAGACTTCAAGCTCAAGGCAGCGATGTCGAGGGTTCGAATCCTGGTACTTGCCACTACTTTTCATCAGTATAGGTTACCCTTGTAGTATACTGGCTCACCCATTGCTTTGCTGGATAAGTTCCACACACAAGGTTCAAAGAGGCCACCAACCCCTTAAAACCCCCATGGTCCCACCTATTTATAAAACAAAATGTATTCGTCTCTCAAGAAATTAAATCTCTTGTGTGAGAAAACACGGGAATATTTTAATCAGTATTTTGAATAATTTCAACGTGAGAATCAATTTAGTTTCTAAACTTAGTTTGAATTGAATCTCTTTCAATTCATGACGTTATAATTGTAACGATCACAGAGAGAAGGCTAAGTCAGCAATCGTGCCCTTGCATACAATTAACTCTTGATTACCAACCCGACCTCGGGTCTCGCTAGTCACAAAATAAACACAAACCTTCACAAAATTATAGTTTATAAATAATTTTTTATTGTCCGTTAAACTGTATTATTGTAGTTTATATTATGATTTATAACGTGTATTCATAGGACAAAGTAATAATTAAAGTCACCTTTTCGTTATTTTACTATAGATATACAGGGTGTCACACGAAGAGGTTTAATCGTTTGCGTTTATATTTCTTACTCATTTTTTTTAATAGATCGAACATATTGAAACTTTGCACAATTTTTAAACTTGGTTTTAAAAATATTCTTGGAAAATTTCAGCTCCCTAACACTTGTAGAAATAAAATTGTGGTTTATTGAAATGTGTTGATTAACTAATTTTATCAAATTCGTTAATCAAATTAATATATTATTATTAATTAAACTGGTGATGGATAATAAAACACACACACACACAGTTTGGTTAGTTTTGGACTCAACTTTTAGGTTTTTCACTAGGCTATGTTCTAGTTTCCTGATGAAAAAGCCTTATTTTCCCAGAATGTGATGATACTAATATTTTACAAAACCAAAAACAATTTTTGTTAGGTTTTTAAAGTATTACTTTTTAATATGCCACTATTTTGTTTTTATGAGGGGTTGAGATCCGAAACTTTCGCAGAATTATTTTAAAACCTATTTTATAAATTAAGATCAATTTCAAAATGTTTGGTGTGTAAATTGTCAAGTAGTATACAATCAAACGTTTAGACATCTTCGTGCGACGCTCTGTAGATACAGAATCTATTTTTTGTATGAGACGATACTGTTTCCCCTACTTCCCCCTAATGTCCCCTATACTTCCTTTGAGTGTTGGTGGGGGGGGATTCATCCCCACAAGTTTTACGTGGAATCCATAAGTTTTCCTTAAATCCCGAATTTATTTGTATAAAATATGAACACTGCAAATCCTTTTATTAAAATAATGTTTTTACATCCTCCTAAATCGTGTAGGGATATTGTTGAATGTATTCGGTGATACGTATATCCCAAGTGTTGACAACAGTGTATTGAAAACTGACGAAGGTGGAAAATAATATTTTAGATCAAGCGTTGGGATTTTCGGGCGACTCGGTGTGTATTTGTACAGCTAGAGTTTTTTTAAATCGTTGTAGCCATAAGTTACAAGCCGGATATCAAAGTGTTGAAACATTTTAATTATTTATAGTTCTTTCGAACATTTCAGTAATTTAAACTAGACCGTTATACTCATATTGCAATGTATTATTGATAATAAATTGATATTTCACATATTTAGGCAATTTTAAACAGACAATTTAAAAAAATAAGAAAATTGGTTTCAAAATGTCCTCAAGGTTTAATAATATTGTTTGACACAAACCCTTATTAACAGCCTTCGCAATAAATTCATAGACCCAGGTCAGGTATTAGATAACTAAAAAAAAATGCCATTTAATTATGTTTGAAATTGATGCTGCAGCAAATTTCTGTCCAAGCGATAATAGACTTATAAATTATTCAGTGTTTGTATCAAGAAGTAGCATTTTTGTTGAAGGTCTTCAATAATTATTGAGCATCGTGACAAAGTTAAAAACACGATGACACAGCTCAGGAACCTAAGTGGTTGCCTTGAGCATGAATATTATGCAACTAAACTATTCAAGTTGGTTTGCGAATTAACCTACGTAATAAGATCATGATACAAATATTATGAAGGAACATTCAGTCAATCATTTGACAAAAATAATATGTGGGAGCAGTTTCACGTTAACATAATCCCTTGATATCCAAATAATTAAAATTGGTCCAAATTCTAGGTTAAACCAATGATTCACAAAACAGCCTCTAATGTATTATATAAATGTAAATACGATTTGGTTTCTTTAAATAGGTCATAAACGTTAAATGGACAACCGATCGTATCTCACGTAGTATTCGGCTGAATGGACGAGAAAATCGCAAATATAGTTTGAGGAATGGTTATATCAAATCGCTTCAGTTGTGTAAATGTGTTTATTTGCGTATGAAAACACACAATGGAATCGTTCTAGGCGAATGTGATTCCTTAACATATGCACGATGTAACGCTTTCAGTCGTGTTTACCCAAACATAAATATCCCTGCACATTTCTATACATTTATATACGTATCAGAATCACTTATATAATTGACTGTGTTGTTGATTAAAATTTGAGTATATTGAATAAAGAATGATCTAGTAAATTTGCATACAAATATTATGGACTGATTATATTATGTAAAACCATTTTTTCATTAGAGACTCATTCTATTAATAGTCAAAGTTAAAACCTATTGAACCTTTTAAAACATAACCTATTATTTATGCTCTATAAATATTTCAGAAGGACTTGTTTAACGTATGACAATCCTTACAGATTACGTCATTGATATAGGTCTGAGGTTGTTTGGAGATTATAGATCAAATCAAATCAAATCAGTTTTATTTCCACAATATAAAAAAAATTTACAATTTTTCAAAAAAATAAAATACAAATATACAGTATATAGTCTTGAAGCATTATAGAGTAAATTGATTACGTAAATTAATTCTAGTAAAATTAAATTAAATAATAGTAAAAACTTAAATACTAGTTGAATGTTTGCTCCGGCTTGAATAATAACTAATGTAATAGTTAATGGAAATGAGTCTACATGGACCTCAGTGGTCTGTGCGTAGACTCGAAACCATAGAGAGAGACCATTTGACCATTTGATAGAGTCATCATATCGGAAATAATTATTATTTTTTTATACGTATTATTATGTTCTCTTCAAATTTAATTTTGAATACATTTTCAGATTTTTTTAAAGATCGAATTTTTTCTAAGATAGGGGATTGGCATTGACAAAAAGTATGTAAGAGGGATAATATCGTTAACCTGTATCATCTTTATTTTGGTTTTATTAACCTATACGTACATTTTCGTGACATTCATGAACACCCAAATATTTTTATAAACGAACCACTAGATATTCCTCAGTCAACAGAAGTAAGATCCAATTTAAGTTTGTGTGTTTGACTTGTACTCTGAGCTCTGTAGAATGGATGATTGAACACTTGCCAACATATCGCCTTCACTTACAAAGTTACCAATCGATACCTGTTATATAGGCTTTCTTCGAAGTTCAAAAGTAAAATGTTGTAGATCTAGCAAATACTGTAAATGATTTCTTGGTTGTTATTAATACTTTATACATACAAAGCTTATCGTATATTTTTGTTTCTTAAATAGTTCTACTATTTTAATTTTTGCGTGTATTATATAAACTGGAAAACTAAATTTACCACTTTTAAAGGACTGGACTGAACTATTCAGCTTATTTTGATTTCAATAATAATCTACCCTAAACCCTAATTTCCGCCCTTAAAAATTCCGACCCCACCAAATATCAAATCAGGCGTTAGATTTTTCAAAAATACCTAAACTTGAATACTTTGTGTTTTGATATCGCAGATTCAAATAACTATAGACACAAATATTTTTTTCAGATTTCCCATATCGATATGTCTAAAACTTTAACTAAACAGCCATACACTTAGAGGTTACTGAACTACTTGGAACCTAGTATATTATAAGCCGCGTATAGAACAATATTTGTTCATGACAGTCACGATTCCAATATTTCCCAAACCTCTTTGTTCGTGGCATCTCCTATTGACAAGAATAACTTGCTTTAACTAAGTTAATGCATGGAAATTTGTAGTTCTTAGTCCAAAAGTTAAAGAAGTAACTATTATAAACCATCATTATTCGTAGAAGACGCATGTGTCATAGATTTTAAAATATTTTTTTCTTAGAGCGTCAATTGAATTTTTGGTTTCCGTAAAAATGTTGTCTCAATTTTAATGGCACGAAATTAATATCAGTTTTATGATAGTGAAGACAAGCTACTAGAACTCAATCATTATGATCAGAATTTGACTACTAATCTAAACACTGTATCTATCATACTTAGAGCGGTTACATTAAAGATTTTTTTTATGTTGTAGTTAACAAACCAATCAAGTCAAATCAAAACAACAACAAAATATGTTGCCTTACAAAATTAGTAAATCACATAGGGATTACTTAAATAATGTCTTCTTAAATTATTATTATTACTAAAATTGGACTAGAATTGTACTTCTTACATTCAATTGTTATTTTTCAGGAAATTATGAAAATTAGTCACTATTAATTGTTTAATTTTTACTAGTGTATTTATTAAAATGTAGACTTGACAAATTCTCAAAGTATTTTACACATAGGCTACAGATCTATCTTTATCAGATTTATTTATATTTAGAGCATAGTTTGTTGCCAAAATTTAACCCTAATTTTATATAGGCTGGTACGACCAATAAATTATTTTGGTTTACATATTTGCTTCATTTCACAATACACAAGAGAAGGTAAGGTAAGATTGTCTGCTGGAATAAACTTCTCCAATCAACTGAAGTTGCTTTGTTGTCTTTACTAGCAGGTAGTAAACTTGGCAGAGATCAAGATAGCGACAGAGAGAAACCAGAACTGGAGAGTGTTAGGATAAACAAATAAACGTAGCCTCGAAGATGCATGTGGGAATCTGGAAATGTGATACCTTGGTAAATATTGAGTCTTGTAAACATACAATATTTGAAAGATTTAAGTACATATTGCACCTGAATAGTGGCTTATTTCACATATCAAAACCTCAAAAATACAGAAATAGTCTATAAACAATATAAATAATAAATACTATATAATTTCCCAAACAATCTATCCCTGTGTAGTAAGTTGTTGATGACATGACTTTTTTAGATTGTAATTCGAAAAAATAGTTGTTATTTCATAACTAATATTATGTATCACTTACTACAGTACATGGCATGTCAATTGAAAGGACTTGACTGAATTATACACAAAAATCGCTGTTGCTATTTCTCGCTCGTATCTGTTCATCTATATCAATAGTTATTGCCAAATCTGTAATCATATTTATTTTCTAATTTATACGAACACGTAATTGTATAATGTATTCATTTGTATTTATTTGCAATGCTAAATTTCATTTGAAACTGTTTAGATAGTAAAATTTATTGGCGTATATAGTTATATTAGTTGACTCTTTATCGTTAAAAAGGGTTTTACTACTCAGCCTTACTCGGGTCCGTCTAGACTACTCTAGACATACGACCAATTTCTTCAGACTTAATGACAATCAATGTTACTTTTGCTCAAACGTCAATGTATACGATATGATCTACGAAATCTCTAATTAATCTTTATTTTGTCGAAGCATGCTTTAATGAACAAAGTTTATGATGAAAGTTGTTCATTGTTTTTAAGTCACGTAACGATGAAATTGAGACAATTAAAAATGAAAAATTAAGATTAAATACTTATGGAAACACGTATTTCGTCTTATTAATGTAGGTTTATCCATCAATCATAAATACAGTACGTTTGAGAACTTAAGGCATGAACTTAGAATTTGCAGCAACTAACATAAACTAGTAAGAATTTGTAAAGTTTATTAGGTTTACTGGTTGTAGAATCATCCATATCGGCACAGGAAAGATATTTGCTTCTGTGGTGGATTGGTGCCCACTGTACAATACAATCATTTTAAAACCCAAATAAGCTATTGACTGAGATGGCACCAAACAGTTTGAACAGTAAATATAGAAAAGATTAATAATTCTCTAAATTTTCTCTCATGTGAAATAGACACACATGTGTCTAGATCTAACATACAGGACACTACGATTTGTGCAGATCTGAATTGCTAATACTGATTCGCCCTCGTTCAACTTGTTCCATATTTACATTCATTAAACTGTCCCTCGTCACTCAGACATTAATCATTGGATTACGCAGAATCAACAGTATTTATTAACTTAATTTATTAAGATTTTCAATATAGAACATAATGTTGCCTCAGTAATTTTTACTTTGGTCATAATCAGGATTCTAATTTGAACGTACCTATATGAAGTCACTACATATTTTTTGTCGTGTTCTGTGTTTAAATATAAAAGTTTATTTTTTAAAATAACAATATAATTATTAGTCTTGAAAAGGTCGCGTCTACGAGGCGAGACTGCAGATCCTTTCATTTATAAGTGTCTGATCAAAACACATCAGCTCTATTATACATTTATTGAATCTTGTTAAACAAGTGTGGATACTGAAACTCAACGGTCACCGGTTTGATTGTGAGAGATATATTCGGTTATTTACGATTCCTTAAAGGTCTAATAAATCAATTGTATTTTCTACCAATTGTTTTAAATGGTGGTTAAAGAGATTAGTTTTTTGTTGCAATTAAACGTATACGATTCGATGGAATACTTCCTAGTCAAATCTTTTATTTAGCAGTATTATTAATGGACTAGCGGTTGGCCCGTCCTACGTATTGTAATCAAGTAGTCGATTAAAATTTAATATAATTCAGAACAGCTAGTTTACACGCATGTCTCGAAGTGTCTGTAGTATAAGATCTAAGCCTCTTGAACAGTTGCATGTTGACAAATATTTCCATAGAAACCATTAATTTTATTCATTCGTCAGTTTAATAAATCAATGCAAGACAAAATGTTTCCTTATGTCAAAATTATGATGAGGAAGAGTACAGACTTAAGAAAGTTAAGTGTCTTGACTCCATTCCAGAGGGTACTACAGTAAGTAGATCAGTTCTGGAAGATCAGTGAAAACTTGCCACGGTTCGTCTATTCTTGTCATTACTGCTTCATACGACCTAACTTGCAGAATCGCTATAGGAAACAACCAAAATAGGGACTTCTGAGGAAAATGGAAGTTTATAAAACAATAAGGACCCTCATAGTTGGATTGCTCAGAGTGAAGTGCCAAAGGATCTGCTATAGGAAAATGATTGAAGAACATAATGGAATATGGGAGATGAATGCAGATAGGATGAGGAGCTGGACTATCTGGGAAACTTGAAGAGGAAGAAATCAAAGGGTTCTGCAGCAACACTGTGAGCCGATTGAAGCCAATATGTGATGGAAAAGAAGGATAAATCCTGAAGAAGATGAAAATAATAGGTATAAAGAACTTGTTAGTATTAAGTATGGTATGTATCTAGTATTAAGTATCTTTTTTACCTATTGTTAGTATTTTATGTATCTGTTAATAAAGTATCCGTGCGCTTTCCTACTTCAGCGTATACGGAGCGTCCCCTGGGTGGCGGATAGGGGGAAGGTCGGTGGATCTGCTTGTCAGTCCTCCCGGCTAGGTCCGATGGACCCGCTGACCAGAAGTAGGTCCTCCATTCATATTGGGGGTTGTGGCGATGGGCTAACCACCCTCCCTTGTAAAAAAACCCCTTGAGTATGTTGTGTATCTAAGGTTAAGTATGTCATAGTTGTATTATTTGGACGTAGTGTTGAGTATCTTATGGATCTAGTATTAAAGAATTTCATGTACTAACTATTATAGTGTAAAGGATTTATTTCACTCTTAATCATTGAGAAATAGTTTCGTCAGTATTCACAACTCTTTATGTATAAAAGGTACCCTTCTAAATTAAAACACTAGTGGCTTGTAGGTACAGAAGTCAAATTATTGTAATATTTAAATTAACTAAGAATGAATTTATCAATGTGCCATGATAGATATCCCTGTGCACCACATTCTTTGAGTGAAATTCTTCTCTTTGTTTGCCTTCGTTTTTAATTTTCAATAAATAATTTAATTCCTTCCAGAGTTTTAAATCTGCTAAAGGCAATAAATATAGTTCTTTGTGAGTAAATACTGTTTACTGTGAAAATTATGTAACATACTGTAAAACAAATCATCGATATTGGCCACATGTTAAGACTACTAAAATGGACTGAATCCATTGTTATGGCCTATTTATATAATGGACCTTTTAAGTAAATACAGAGGACTACAATGTACTTAGTTAAAATAACTACAGTTAAAGTAGCTAACAAAGATGTTCATTTTCATTACAAAAGTTTTTAATTTTCCGAGGGAAAGTTTGAAAAGTTGATCGCAGAAGTTCATCTCACTTTACGAAGCTTCACATTATGACTATATTTCCAACGTCTGATTGTTATAAAATTGCAAAACTTATCATGACAAATTCTAAATTCATGACAGAAGTTCCATTGAATCCTGCGTAGCAAACCGTTATAAATATAATTTCTAAGTACAATTTTTGATAATTTTTGCATTCTAACCCATGAAATCCATAATTAGTCATGTCATTTGCTGTATTGACATACCATTGACAAAACTGATGCAACCGGACTGATAATGCTTTATGCGGTAGGTAATATAATTTACTCTTACAAATCAGACAGTAATTTGGTAAAAAAAAACCAAACAATACTTTTTCGGCTAGTTTTTTTATGAACTAAAAGCTTAGTATTAAATTTTAGTAACGAAAATTTTTAACGCAAATATTATAAGCGTTGGTTTCTTACGTTGTTATTTATCGTAAATTACGTTTGTTGAGTTGTCACTGTAATACTAAAATATACATTTATGTATAACTAATACTACACACACAACACTATAACTCAACAATCCAGATAGGAATTTATATATCCATCCTCAATCACATTAACTAAATGATAATCACCGAATTATAGTCACGTAGATTATTGAAAAACATGTTAAGGGTTTCTCGAGTAAAAGTCAGGTTTCCAGCATCTATTCATCAATTAGCAAAAACCTCCAAACAACAAAAGTCCTCTTTGAGACTGTAGAATTATTCAAAGTCCATTATTCCAGACTATCTGCTATAATGTTTTATTTGACTAAATGAGTTGAAATTAATCTTGATTGATCTTTTATAAATGAGTTTTTAATTTCGTGATAGTATAATAAGATTATTTTAGAGTATCCATGCAAAATGTGCATGTTTGCAGATAAGCATTTTAAAACTATAATGTGTATATAATTTGCTTGTCTACACTAAATAAAAACTCAGTTAATTTAGTTATCTTTTTTAAAATAATCAAACAAATAGTTTTAGTGTAAAACATTGTACTAGCTGTTCTGCAACGAGGCTATTATTAATGCATGCCGTACAACTAGGTCATTCGCGACTAAACCGTCATATCAACGTAATATATATTGCATGATAACAATATCAGACTAGAATATAATATTTTAAGCATGCTATGATAGATGTTCCACAAATGCATGTTCTATTTAACCGTCAGAGACAATTCTATTCCAATTGTATACTACATGCTAAATATGGTTGTGTTTTTTTTTTTTTCAAATCACATGTTGTGGGGTTCATCTACCTTTTTTTATCTCGAGGACAAAGATAATCAACAGCTAAAAATAATTAGATGTTCCATGACTTATTCAATCAATACTATAAATGCATGAAATTTTGAACATGGTGAACAACTGAATAATATGATAGAACTAACTTTTCAAGACAACTAACAAAGTTTTAGTTTTAAATATAACGCTAAACAGAATGAAGTGTACACATTTTATATGTTTGTAATAGTTATTTATTTTAAATGCCCCCGCCACAGCAGAACTACAGACTAAGCGTATTTCTATTTGCCTGATTACCTGGAAAGTTCAGCAAAGCACAGCAATGGATCATAAGGGGCTTTTCGATCCTCACTCACTTATTGGATTTAATCCAACCAGTAAACGAATTAAAAGAGACAGTTTAAGTCCTACTGGTGTATTATCATGTGTTTTATTTTATCAAACTTATTGATTCTAGAATTTGTCGATTAAAGACGCTAACATTTGTCAATGAAAACAGTTATCCTTCTTTAATTCAAATTTGAATAAGTGTTTTCAAAGAGGTTGATCTATATAGTTTTTTTCAGAAACATGTTTATATGCATAATATTCATGTGAATAATCACCAGCATACAGTGCAAGCGACATCTGCCGAGAATATTAGCATAGCTGGGTGAGAATATTGCAAACTATAATATTGAATACTGACAAATGGGTTTGAAAGAGTAATATAACAATTGTGTGAATTACTTAAATTTCTTGCATAAAATGTTTGATGAAATTCTTAACATCTTCTTTTTATTGAAGTTTTACTATGCAAGTTATTGTGTGTACAGATGCAAATTTTAAGACAGTTTTTGTATTTATATTTGCGTCGTTTGTACAGTGTTTTTTTTTTAAAGTTTTTCCAAAATTAAGCAGAATTTACATAAAATGTATTAATAATATGCTATTTTAAATGTAAGGGGACGTGACACAATTATGAATAAATCGTTCAATATACATAACATTAATTTGAGTAATATTACATACATAATTTTAATAAAGTAAACACACTTTACATATGCCACACAAAAATAGGCCTTTATACAGTGTTAAGCTGGTTCTTAAAGATGTGTTTTTGGTGTGTGTTATGTGTTATCTATGGTAATATTGAACCTAGAGTTTTACAGAAACTCGATGTGAATGCCACCTAAAAGGATATTGCATTTGATAAATGACTATACAAGCGACAGCACAAATAATAGCTTTATATATTATGTCTTTCTTGGCTTGAAAAGGACCTATTGAAATTACAAGTTATATTTTCATGTGGTGTAACTGTGTAAATGTAAATAATTCCACTAGACATATCAATGGTAAAACAATTACTAACATAGAAGGTTTCGATAATAATTATAGAAACCTGCTCTGCTATGATAGTAATTATTTTACCATTCATAATAATGGTTTGCACTCCTAATAATCATCATTAACAGTGCAAACTAGATAAATACAACCTTTTTAATTTACAAAACTTTATACATATTTACATAAAACAACTGACTTTACAGGAAATCACAAGGATCGTGGTAACAAACTCCAATGCGGTACCGGTATGATATGCTAATATAATAATATTAATAAATAATGAGCTCATAATAATACTTTTCCGTAACGTATAAATAAATGTACTTTGTATTGATGAAAATAATTTGAAAACACGTATATAACCTAGGAGATTGGTTAACAGTATGCAAGTTTAATCTGAGATCCCTTCCTTGACGACTGTTCAATCTGAAAACTAACATTTAACATATGTCTATATAGACAACCATCAATAAGTAGGTAGGTGGAATCATTAAGTAGGCCTAATGCCAAAATATTCATAAGAATATAGCATTCATCTCTCGGTGATTTTCTTTCTTTCATTTTTTAGTGATTTTAAATTTTTCTACTGCGATAAACTTTGGTAGAAAACTGTATTTTATCATTTCTGTCAGTTAACTATGAAGTTTTGGAATAATCTTTATATCATGAGAACATGGCTGATAAAATGCCCAACACTACAACACATTACAGACGAATAAGTTATTCAGATACGTTATGTCCATACATATTTATGTTTGGGTAAACACGACTGAAAGCGTTACATCGTGCATCTATAATGCTAAGGAATCACATTCACCTAGAACGATTCTATTGTGTGTTTTCATACGCAAATAAACACATTTACACATCTGAAGCGATTTTATATTACCATTCCTCAAACTATATTTGCAATTTTCTCGTCCATTCAGTAGAATACTATTGTGTGTAATGCTGTTGTCCATTTTGAATTTGGCGTATAAAAAAACTCTTTGTTAATGATCTATGTAATTAATACAATAAAGGTTTTCTCTGTAACATATATTCTTCTGCCGTCTTACTCAACCATTTTTTACGAGTGAGAAATCATTTTAAAGCTTATGATCTAGCGGAAAGACAAATGGTAACTAGAAAGGTAATTTCCCTTAGGACTTCGTTCCATTGGGTTTAATTTATTCCTAGAGTTTACTGTTAGATTCGGTGATGCTGACCAACTTTTTTTAGATCGGTTCGGATGTGAATTTAAATGTCAACAGCTAAACGTAATCTTTAACAAGTTGTATATTTAATTATTCGTTTTGCCTCCTATAAGAGTTTTGAACCCTATTTAAATGCCAAATTCGATCACGATTGCCGTCGTATTTATCTTATACACTACAGGCTATTTTTTAAATTATACAGAGTATACATTAAGTCCCGCACAGAGTTAGTATGTTCTGAGAGATAAAAGATAAATGAATATGATTTGGTACATCCACATGACACCTAAAATAAAGGTAGGTGTATATAAGCTATGAGTACATTTAATGGAAAATGCGTATTTCAATGACACTGTATAAAGTTACACGAAATTATTCCAGCCTATTATTTATGTTTGGTAAAATTTGAATAGACTGATTGTTTCTATATAATTACGTAGTTAAATTGTATGCTTTTGTTTAGGGTTAGAGAACTATATTATGTACTGCATATAAAAACATTAAAATTATCTTTTTCAATAGTTTAGTTCTAAAACAGTATGGACCAACGGGACCAACTAACCTCCTTAAGTTACTGAGACGAAACTGACAACTTGAGTTAGTTTTTAACCTTATCACGATTCTTATACTCAATTAGTGAAGACCTTCAACAAAAATGCTACTTCTTGAGACAAACACTGAATAATTTATAAGTCTATTATCGCTGCCTTGGACGGAGTAGGCTGCAGCTTCCATTGCATCCATGAATAATAAGATACTATTTATGTTATTTGCTGACTACTTGATCTGGTCTATGAATCTATATAAATAAAGTTAGAGTTTTGTCTGTACATTGCTCAGAATCGTAAATTTTTAGGTTATTTTTACGTTTTATACATTAAAGAAGCCGAAACAAGTCTCATCTAAATTTCTGTCTGTCTGTCTGTCTGTCTGTCTATCTGTCTTTCTGTCTTTCTGCAACACTCAAGATGGCATTTTACGCAATCTTCTCCAGGAAAACGAGAGTACCTATCAAGACCCAAGTCATTTTAATGTATTCACTGGATTGGCGAGAGTGTCTTTAGCCATTAAAATATGGCCTCACTACTTTGTAATTAAAATTACGGACGTTCAAAAATGCAGTTTTGTGCGATTTTTGTCAAGTTTTCGTCCAATTTTTATCACATAATCATCTATGAAATAACGAACAGCTGTTCGGATCAAGATTATTTTTTCTAGCTGTCACTGAAATGTTTACAAATGTTATTTACAAACACCGCAACCATTTCCGATCACGTTTTGAAGGCAAATCCCATCCAAGTGAGATTAAAAACGTTTTTCTGACATAACGGATTTAATTAATCGCAAGTGGAATAATATAGTGTAATCGTAAATTAAATAACTAGGCATCATCCAGGTCAGGAACCAGACATTCTTTGTGTATAAAATTGTTCTGGAGTTTTGATAACCAGAAAGAAGATATTGAATCAGTGTTGTATAAGGCTGGCAAACTTAAATTTACTAATGATCGTCACCAATAGCTTAGAAACAAGGTTCCACTCATTGACGACTCTTCAATGGCGGTTGTGTAAAGTGTGAAGTAAAAAATCACAACTGCAGAGGGTGATTGTAACAGAGGTTTACGGATGATGCTAAGCTCGATTATCCAATGTGTCACTTTCTGTTCCTACCATTGACTATATATAGTTAATAGTTCCTACTCACCGTGTGATGCAATCGCTGGACCATACAGCCAATAGGCCCATAGCCCATCTCTTGGGTACGTACTCTTACAGAATTATTTTTATAACAACCTTTTCGACAACGATCCTTGATACCGGTACTTTTCCATAGAATACACGGCCTACCTAGGTACTTAAGAAATAAAATTACAAACGTCCAAAAACCCAACGTTGTGTAATTTTTGTCACATTTCCTTATAATGTTAATAGATATACCAGCAATCATTGTTTAGAGAATACGTAATCTATTAAATAACAGAAAGTTATGTTGTATAAGGTTGTTTTTTTTTTCAAACTGACACCGATAAGTTTACATTAAGAGTTGTGTACAAATAAAGCAATTAATGGGAAATAACTTTGATTGCCGATAACTTTTTATGAGAAAATCCAAAACCAAGAGATAAATAACCTTGATTAACGCATATAATTGGTCGGATGTACTACAGTTCTTAACTGTAAACGTTGTTTTTGGTACGGTACTGGTTCTTTTCCTTTTAACCATTGGTAGCAGCAAGAATCATTTTTACGTACCAACACATCACAGTAATTTACAAATTAGTTAGTGGTGTTGCACCTTATTTATTACAGGTGTAGGCCTATCCAATTTATTGATGTCTTAGCTGTATATTTTTTGCTTTTTCTGTCTGGATTCCAAATTGTTAGTTTATGCTAAGCGATAACGCATTTTAGTAAAACATTTATTCAGCAAACCATCATGAATTGTTCAAACGCTTTGAACGTTGTTTATGGATCAATAGTTCGTGGTCTATTTTGGTAATTTTTACTATAAATCACCAATCTAAATCGTCTATAGTAGGCCTACTGTACTTCATTTCATATAGCAAACCGATTCAGATAGCATTTCGACAGAATTTCGGGTCATCTCCGGTCCAAGCAATAGCAAATATAAATTGTTATGATAAAATTTTATGACATTAACAAAGATTTCAAATACTAATTTTATATGTACTTTTTTATGCTTAAAGCGTAGCAAATTCCCTAATTAAGTTCTGTATTTTTGTGTGTATGTCTGTTGGTAACGCATTAATGTCCTTTATTTCTCAGTATTTCACGGAAAGGACAAGAGCACCTTGAAAATGAAAATGTCAACCCGAATAAAGTGTTAAATTATGAGTTTGAGGTAGTACCTTAAATACCTTTAACCATTATGTTATAATCCTTTAAATTCTGAACAAAATTGTACAAATCCCATTTCCAAAGGTTGTTGACAAACTTATGGGAGAAAGTATGTGTCAAGATGCTGATACAGTTTTTTAGTTTAATCATTGCATTTAACATATGGACCAAAAAGATCCGGGTGACATTTAATTGCGAAGCATTAGTTTTGGCTTGAAACTGTCAGATACTGTATTTGCGAAGGAATAGTTTTGTCAGCATATCTGAAAATATGCAAACCAACTGCTGTGCTTTAGTATATAAGAAGGTTTTAACTGACTATGATGAGATCCCCGTGCGTAGAACGGGCACACAGCTAGTTTAATATAAAATCAATTAAGAGTTCGGATAATATACATTTCAGCATCCATATAGGGAAATGGTGACCATTTTTGAATAATTGGAATGCATATTTTTATGTCATAAGAAAAAGATTAAGTTCCCCATTCAGTGTTTTCTCAAAATGTAATAGTTTGTATGAACATATTTTTGTAAAATACTTCACTCATAATGCAAAATGCGGCAAAGATCACCATATTCAGAATTATTACTGAATGAATTTGTGACAGCCTGGAGTGAGGTGGAGATTGCTTTTCAGACTCGGAGATATCAGTAACTTGGTAACATCCTCATCTTGGCCTGATTATGTGTCAGACTGTGTGAATATATTTGGAGCCTTGTGTGATTTACTTTGCGACTGAGAAATATTTTATATTAAACTTGGCATTGCAATACACAATAGTCTTTTTGACAAATAAACTCAATTTTAAGTTTGAAAGAGTTGATTTTTCAAACTTTTATAAGTGAGTTTTTAATGAAACCTTTGTTTTACTGAAAAGTAACAGTGTTTACTAACATTTTAGTTAATAAATTGTAATCTCGAATATTTTACTAATATTATTTTCCGATTAAACTAAATTATTGTTTGTTAATGGTTTAAGTTTTACTCCATTGCCTAATATAGTTTAGTCCTAGTGAAAGAAAGTACAGTATTGTTAAATATAGCTAAAGGCCAATGACACGACTGTTAAACATTTGTAAATTGCTATTAACTAGACTTAAGCACACTCATTGCCGTGTTGTAGCATAGCATTCAGAAGAACAAAAATCAGTAGCCATAAGACTAAATAAAAATTTGAAGTGTGCCTAACACCATCGTTTGAAATAAGCCACGATATTTTGTAACGCGAACAGTTAGGTACATCTTTTTTTCAACGTCACTTTTATGAGTTATAGCAGTGTACTAATATAATGCTAATACAGTGTTACATTTAATGATATATATGTGATTGTGTAATAAATTCACTCACAACAACTTCAAAAACAATTTTATTTCATAAGTTATTAAAAGCAGCGGTAACTTTGCCGAAGGCAGAGTAACCAAGCGATTAATTAAACAGTTCAATGAAATTCAAGCGTTTCAAAGGAATCCATACAGCAGCTTAATTAAAATTAACCTTTAGACAATTTGTACTTCAAATAGTTTATTTAATTTTCATTATAAAATAGTTGTGTACAAACAAACTATCGAAACGCATATGAATACTTTGGGAATTTAATATTATATTCCGGGTGTCAGGTTTTTTTTTATACAAGTGAGGAGTACGTAGGCAAGGATGATGGGGGGTTTTATTTACATTTGTGATATCTTAGCTATTGGGAATTTATTGGGGATCATCGTACATTTTAAATCTTTATATCTTTGAGGCAAATGAGGTAAAAGCAGCAGAAAGTAACTAGGAATGCTACTTTATGTTCTAATTTTTATGAAAAGATCAAATAAACCGTTTCAGCTACTGTAATGTGCCATATCTGCAAACAAAGTTTTAGATCGAGATATAGGCTATTCTTTTTCATTGACAAGTAAATATAGCATTAGCTAATTTTAAACTAGTCGTTATTCATGATTACTTACATGATAACTTAATTACTTTACATAGCTTTACACGGACTAGAAACCCCTCAATAAATTGAAAGCATACTAATAAAAATAGGTTAACAGTTTTTACTAGATCCCACAAAAATTTTGTCCATTAGAAATTGTAAAAGCTGATTAGAGTAATTATTTTTTTTAACTATCACTCAGCGATGTATCTGTCAAGATTTTTAAAAATATATATGAGCTATTAATTTAGAATCAAACGAAAATTCTGGTTATGTGGTGAATGGGGATTCAATATTTTCCAATTTGTGTGGTGTCGGGTGAGAAGTTGCAATGATATGAAGCGAAGCGTGACAGGAATATATGTTAAAAGATCATGTCTCGTCAAAAGTCTGCATTCTGATTAAAAGTTTAAAACGTTTTAAAGGATTTTTCTCTCCGTCTAAAAGGTATGTCATGAAAACCTATTGCTAAATAATATAGATCTTGCATGGTACTTATATTTCTTCACTGAAACCCTCATGAAAATTTATTGTAACTTTCAAATCTGCTTTGTTATAAATGCTGCATACTCTTAATAATACTTTCAAACACACATATCTTATTATTGATAACCACGCCATATTGTGAATTGTGCATAGAAATGCTCTGTATGCATATTCTATGCAAGAATGGAAAACAAGTCCACTGTTAAGAAAAAAAATGTATAAATAGGCTACTCAATGCTCTGAATGACAACAAAATAACCATTATCTACTTATTAACTAGCATATTCTAGTATTGGCTCTGCATGTGCACAGTTTCTAGCTAAAATCTGAACAATGTAAATACTATTTTTCGTAAATTTTTGAAATAATGAAATGTATATATCACTGTTGTTTTATCACTAAATTTGTATCACTAAAACTTTAATCTGCAATAATAATGTATTGTTTAACACGTTCATATTTGGAACGTGCGCTGGAAAATACGTGTATATATAGAAATATAGATATATAGGGGATTTCTTTGAAACTGGCGATGATGACTAATTATCATTGTGTAGTGTATTGTGAAGTATTGTATTTTATTGGACCCTTGAATAACATTTAATGCTATAATCACTATTCCCGCTTGCAGTTAATATTGTTTATGCATTTAAGCACTTTCTTAAATCTTACAGCATATTCTTAATAATATCACAACTTACCACTATAATAAACATTGCCTACAGTTTAATGCATAGGTAATATGTGCTCTACTTATATTTTTTATTTGTATATACAATATTAAACGTATAATATATATTTTATTTTTTTGTATAAAAATGCAGAAAAAACATAAAAACCTATTAAGTCACCATCTTATGAGTTGTGAGCTGAATTTTAATTCGTAATTTTCTAAGTTTTGCTGAACGGGGCAAGAATATTCATAGCTTTCATTTAGACTTAAGTTGGAAAAGGACTCAATTAAAAAGTTTCAACCTAACGATCTTTTAACTGTTGTACGTTATAAGAAGAATTAAATGACAATCTAATGCATTTCTGTTGTGAGATATATCCAATACAACACTAACGGTTCTAGGCATGCGGCTCTACAGCGAAAGATAAGTTTTGAACATTGTGTCATGAGATACATAACGAACAGATATTTTTGATTGACAGCACTGAACAGAATATCTAAAATAGAAGTTTTGCTTTCTAATGACTAACCCAATCCTATTAACAAAAAAAGTTAACACGTGCTTCCTAACAAACTTGCGAGTTCCACGTAATATTTTATATAAAATTTCAGTAAATTTCAAGTATTTAATTTGTTCACTGAACAGTAAAAGAAACGACTGTATTTAACACATTAAAAAAGGTTTTTTAGTTATGTCTTGATAGGCTTTCGTGTAAAATAATGGCGATGATTGAATTTAAGTATTTAACCTGATACAGTAAATTCCTCACGTATTGATAAATTATTTTGGTTTACATATTTACTTCATTTCACAATACACAAGAGAAGGTAAGGTAAGATTGTCTGCTGAAATAAACTTCTCCAATCAACTGAAGTTGCTTTGTTGTCTTTACTAGCAGGTAGTAAACTTGGCAGAGGTCGAGATAGCGACAGAGAGAAACCAGAACTGGAGAGTGTTAGGATAAACAAATAAACGTAGCCTCGAAGATGCATGTGGGAATCTGGAAATGTGATACCTTGGTAAATATTCAGTCTTATTTCCAAACATACGATATTTGAAGGATTGTTTTGTAAGTAAAAGCTGTACCCAGATAATGGTTTAATACAAGTTTGTAAACTATATTAAACATTAACCTTTATGATGAAATAACTGATTTAAAAGTTAAAGTCAGATACTGTATTACTAGATAAAAGATATTTTTATTTAGACTTAACTGAATATTAATACAAATCTTGCACTATACGACATAAAGAATTCTATATTGCAGTGCAGGTCTCAAACCATCGATGTCTGGCTTCCAACGCAAACACAACAGCTGAGCTACGGTGCTCTTTTATTTCATACTGACTTAACTGAATATTAATACAAATCTTGCACTATACGACATAAAGAATTCTAGATTGCAGTGCAGGGCTCAAACCATCGATGTCTGGCTTCCAACGCAAACACAACAGCTGAGCTATGGTGCTCTTTTATTTCATACTGGGCTTATGAAAAACTTTCCTGTAAAAGCATTCAAAATTCTGTTAATTAAGCACAATGAATGCTCTATAACTACGACAGTACCTAAAACACTGAACACTAAATAGAGAATATTTTTAATTTCTCAAAATGTTCTCTCTTTGATTAATATTCTAATGCAGAATACCTAGACACACATGCGTCTACATCCAACATACAGGACACAACGATTTGTGCAGATCTGAATTGCTAATACTGCATTGTCCACGTTTAGCTTGCTACATATTTGCATGAATTAAACTGTCATTTGTAGCTCAGACTAATAATTTGACTCAGAAACAGTCATGCGTTTAATTATGAAAGTACCGGGGGTGTATTTATTGCTATTTCCATTTTTATCAAAGATCCAACACTTTTCAAATAAAGAGGGTGCACAACTATTTAATAATGTTGTCGTGTTTGAGTAAACAATATAACCACTAGTCTTGCGAGGTGTCGTATTCAAATGTGAGATCGGTTTTGTGAACGAGCTTAAGCAATATAATTAGCAAATTATTTGACATCATAATGCGAATGCTAAGGGTTAAGAATGTGATAACAAAAGCACTTGTCACGGCCTTCTTTAACTACTCATTTAAAGTAAAAAAGGAGGCCGTGACAAGAGTGTCTAAATATGTACTCAGTCAAATGCCGTTAACTGTATAAGCCAATGTTAGTTGTAAGCCCACTTTTTAAATGTAATTTTTGAATTTTTAGAAGTGTTTCACATGTCAAGGCCTAAGTTTGAACCGTTACTCTATAAACAAATCAAAAATACCAAAGGTTTAAAAATAAACATGAAATAATAAGCGTTAGTGCTCCTGCTATCAACAGATTTTCTTGTTACTTTCGTTACTAATCCCAGAAGTTTCCAGTATTGGAACTGTAAGAAATCTTCCAGATTCCAGATGTATGGCAAAGTAGCCACTTTCTGTGCAAATTTTTGTAACTCTTATTCAATATAAAACTGAGATCTACATCATCGGTTTACTTCCTATCAAACAAATAATTAGTTTCCCAGTCTCAAACAATGCTCATCTTGTTCCCAATACATCGAACTATCTATTTTGTTATCTAGAAGCACCAATCAGTAAAAAATGTGCAAATTAAATGTGTGTCTTTATCAAAATGCTTTAAGAACAAACGAAGTTTGTAAAATATTGTTGAGAACATTGTGTGGTGGTATTATAAAAACTGTGAACTGCAATAACAAAGCATAGGCTTAAAATCAAGGACTTTAAAAATCACTAGCATAATGCAAGATTCTACATAGGCAATACCTAGATCGTTTTTTCAAATTGAACTCTGACGAAACAAATTTTTTTGTAATCAGTTCCCAGAATATGGAAAAAACTACACTCTGAATAATTTTCCTTCGAATATTTTTTTATTCTCATATATACTGTATTTGTTTAATCATTCACAGCCGCTTGTGATATTTCCCACTCAATATATATCCTCAATATATCCTCAGTCAACTGTAGTAAGAGTCAATTTAAGTTTTGTCAATGTGTTTGACTTCTACTCAGACTTTGTTGATTCTCTGCAAACTGGTTGATTGAACGCTTTCAACTATTATCCCCTCACTTAGAGGCTATGTAAACTTGTAACTTACTGGGCCTGCTGTAAAATCATTGTACAATACATCGAAATGCAGGAAATGTTGATGTTACCCTTGGAATTCTAGTGACCCCTTTCGGAAGTATAAATTATTTAATGATTATTTATGACCCCCGTCAATGTATAAATTATACGAGCATTACTTTACAAAAAAGTGCTTGGCCTGCTTTGAAAATAAAAATGAAAGATAAACCTCTTCTTCTAGATTAGGGCTGTTTAATGTGAGAGTAAAATTTTTCGATGGACCGATATGACTGTGGGATTTGCAGTTCATATAAAGAGAAGTAATAGAACGTCTTTAGTAAAGATCACAAGTTTTTACGAGTAAATAACAGATTTATTATTAATTTAATTTAAATGCATGTAAATATTTAGCTTAATGAAACTATTTTAGTTAATACATATGATTCGCAATCAAAGCCAACTTACAGCTTCATTATTTCAGGTTTTCACATTTTTATTTCTAATCTCATTGTAAAATTAACGTGTAACTGCTACTTCACTTTGGGTCGAATTATGTTTACTAGTAGTAGTTAAAATACTGGGATGTTTATATTCATTCAATTTTTTACTTATTGAGCTTATTGACATGTTGAGTCGATCAAGAAGACAACAAAAGCTTACAAAGTTAAAATATTTTTCATTCTGACAGCTTTTAATTTAACGAAAGGAAGTTTGAAAAGTTCATCGCAGAAGTTCCATCTGACTTTACGAAGCTTCACTTTACAACTATACTTTTCAAAGTACAACGGTTGAAAATATCAGAGTCGTGTTTACATTAATATAGTAGCCATTTGATGTATTGACATGTCATCAATAAGGCAAAGTCAAACTAACCTTTTTCATTCTTTTGGTAATAAAATTAATGCTTCCGTTTTATACCATGTAAATTACGATGCTTGTTTTTTTTATTGCCATACAGTTAATTAAACATCTAATTATGAACATAATCCTGTAGTTTTTAAGAATGTCCCACAGCAAAAAAATACTTTTCACAGGTTAAAAATTTGTAAAATAGCATGTTTAATTACTATCGATACAATTTATCATAGACTATGGATTAGTTACAGTTCCACATGGTTATGGTAATGCTAAAATATACATTCATCTAAAAACATGAAACTTACTTTCAAATTAGATATACTAATTTTATGAGATAAAGATTTAATACATATTTTACAATTTTTTAGTATTGTCATTGACTATTGGATACTGAAGTTGTATTAATAGTCAAAGGTATAACCAAATATGACACCTCAGTTAACTAGACGACTACTATTGTCAACAGAGTGAAAAGGTAATTTAAGTTTGCGTGTTTGACTTTTACTTCAGCTTTCTTGCCTGTCTACAGACTGTGGGATGTAGATGTTAGAACTGAGTTACACAGTTAACTTCTAAGAGAGGTTATGTTTTCGTTTATAACCTCTCATTTCCAATGAGTGATGCAACGACTCATTGTATCAACCACTAATTGCACAGATCATTAACAATTTAATTGGTTAACAGCTGATTATATGAAGTTCGAAGTTTTACAATTTTACTTCTTTTCTCTCAATCCTTAAACCTCATTGGTCCGTTACTCTCGTGTTATTGAGTAAAACAATGCTGTTAAGTAAGTAAACAATGTTGTTAAGTGAATGCTTTCAATTCTAAGAGCTGAACTGTAATGGCTATTTAAAAATGGTCGTAGGTAGGCTAAACAATTTTTCAAATGGAAAAGCAGAGTTAACAATAATTTCCTGCTAAATAAATAAATTACATACCACATATTATGACGGTTGATGTAAATTCAATCGACTGTTTCGTAGGGTCGGTTCTCGTGGAGAATCCAAACAAGACATCCAATAAAATGAAATCACCAATATAGTCAATGAATATAGTCATAGATGAAACATACTGTTGCTTAGACTATGATATAGCTACTAAGTTCAAGCAGGATTTTACATTTCTTCTTTATTTACTGAAATGAAGTCCAGTGTTGTTGCTGGGCAGTTAGAAGACCTGTAAATTGATTTCATATGAAAAGATAGGAACAAACCAAACGAGTCGGCGTGTTACTCTCAAGTATAATACAAGTTACTGTCAACTATTTTTGCAGTAACAAAAGATGATTTGTCACGTATATGGATAGAATATGAATTTTAAGATACAGTTTGGAAATTCTCTCTACGAATTTGTACGTTTCATTTGGTTTATGGAATCGTGCTATAAAATACAATTTTTCAAGCTACCTAAATTTGAGCCTACGTTATTTGTCTGCTTCTACTATGATACTTCGGTTATAGACATGACCACGATTACTAGAAAAATACCTGTATGGATCATAAACATAAACAAATGACGTTGTTGGCCCGAATCCTGTACTAATAGTATTGAACGTTTTGGCAGTTCCATTTAAGCAATGTTAAATCATGTTTATTTTTGGGCCAAAAACTTCATTTGTTCATGTTTATGATCCATACCGGTATTTATCTAGTAATCGTGGACATGACGTTGACACTACGAGCATGTATTCATTATAATTCCAGTGAAGCTCAACAGGACTAGGGTTGTTGTACAACAAGCAACGGGTCCTGACATTACAACAAATTACCTTAGTGTCAACAAAAGACATTCCTAAGGAACATTTAGCTTTCATAACCACAACACATCACCACTAGTTTAGTCCCCTATTTTTCTTTAACTCCACGATTCCCTCCAATAATCAGTGTGAAGTATAATACTGTGTATAATATAATACAATAATACTGTGTAGTAAGTTGTTGATAACAGGACTTTTTCAGATTGTAATTCGAAAAAATAGTTGTTATTTCATAACTAATATTAAGTATTACTTACTACATGGCATGTCAATTGAAAGGACTTGATTGAATTATACGAACATTGCTGTAGAGATGCTATAGCATATGCTCGCTCGTATCTGTTTCCTTATCTATATCAATAGCCAAATCTGTAATCTCATATATATTCTAATTCATACGAACACGTAATTTTATAATGTATTCATTTTATCTGCAATGCTAAATTTCATTTGAAACTTTTTAGATAGTAAAATTTATTGGCGTATATAGTTATATCAGTTGACTCTTTATCGTTAAAAAGAGTTTTGCTACTCAGCCTTGCTCGGGTCCGTCCAGACATATGACCAATTTCTTCAGACTCAATGACAACAATGTTACTTTTGCTCAAACGTCAAGATATACCATATGATCTACAAAATCTACAATTAGTCTTTATTTTGTCGAAGCATGCTCAATTAACAAAGTTTATTGTGAAAGTTGTTGCATTGTTTTTAAGTCACGTAACGATGAAATTAAGACAATTAAAAATGAAAAAAATTTGATTAAATAATTATGGAAACACGTATTTTGTCTTAATTATGTAGGTTTATCCATCAGTCATAATTAGTACAGTACGTTTGAGAACTTAAGTCATGAACTTAGAATTTGCAGCAACTAACATAAACTAGTATGAATTTGTAAAGTTTATTAGGTTTAATGGTTTTAGAATCTTCCATATCGGCATAGCTAGGAAAGACATTTGCTTCTGTGGTGGATTGGTATCCACTGTTTGTACAATACAATCATTTTAAAACCCAAACAATATGCTATTGGCTGAGATGGCACCAAACAGTTTGAACAATAAAAATATAGAAAAGATTTAATAATTCTCTAAATTTTTTTCTCATGTGAACACATAGACACACATGTGTCTACATATAACATACAGGACACTACGATTTGTGCAGATCTGAATTGCTAATACTGCATTGTTCTCGTTCAACTTGCTCCATATTTACATTCATTAAACTGTCCTTCGTTACTCAGACATTGATCATTTGATTACGTAGGCAACAGTATTTACAAACTTAATTATTTTAGGTTATACAAATGGAACATAATGTTGCCTAAGTAATTTTACTTAAGCAATAATCAGGATTCTACATAAACCTATGCAAAGTACCGTACGCTTTAGGATTTCACAAAAATTTACCTTTTTCCCATGTTTTGTGTTCAAATCTTATATATTAAAAAGCTTTTGCAAAACCTATGACGGCTAGCCTGACCATACTACCGAAATACACGTGGTTGGTACCAAATGAAAGATATTTCCCTGTAGATGTGCAGAATCCCTTTATAAATTATAAATTAAAATAGGCTCCAAAATGAGCACGAAAATGAATTTAAAATTTAAAAGAAAATTAACACGGGCCTTAAGGATTCCCATGCTGGTGACAAAATATCAACAGAAAAATCAAAAACTGATTCCAATCACATGATTTATTTACAATGTGGGGTGAAAATAGAGAAGTTTGTACATTACATATTTTTGGTCGAGTTTTCGAAAACGGGACCACCTCTAAGAACCAATATAAATTAAACTTTTCTTTTAGAGATTTAATATTAAGCCAAAATTTAAAGCTTATGACAGCTAGCCTGGCCAAATTACACACGTGTTGTACCAAAAGAAAGGTTTTTGAAACCATTTCATTTTGAAAATATTTATGTTAATTGGGTAAACAATGAAAAATAAACTTTTCTTATTAAGATTTAACATGGCAAAAACTTTTTAAGCTTATGACAGCCACCCTGATCATACTAATGAACCGATTTACACGTGGGTTGTACCAAAAGAAAGTTAATTGTTCCGATATGTGCTGGTTTTGTTTGTATTTTGAGAATATTTATATTAATTGGGTCAAAAATTGAAATTCTACTTTATTATTGAGATTTAACATGGGGCTAATTCTATTTATAAATAGACAAGCATGTTTATTGAAAACCTTTTTTCTGAGCTCCTGGGCATCGCAGGGAAAATCTTCGCATACTGTCAGAAAGATATTTGCCTGTGGATGTGCAGAATCCCTTATAAATTAAAATGGGCTCAAAAATAAGCACAAAGAATTAATTAAAAACTAAATCAAAATAAACATGGGCCTTATGGATTGCCATGTTCAACAAAATATCAACAGAAAATCAAAACAAACGGAAGAAATTCCAATGTCATGTTTTATTTACAGCGTGGGGTGAAAATAGAGAAGTTTGTACATTACATATTTTTGGTAGGGTTTCAACCACGAGGTGAGCTCTAGTATAAATATTTTTTTACAATATCAATATAATTATTAGTTTTGAGAAGGTCATGTCTTCGAGGCAAGACTGCAGATTCTTTTCATTTATAAGTGTAACTGATCAAAACACATCAGCTTTATTAGTGAATCTTGTTAGACAAGTGTGGATATTGAAACTCAAAGGTTGCCGGTTTGATTGTGAGAGATATATTCGGTTGTTTACGATTCCTTAAAGGTCTAATAAATCAATTGTATTTTCTACCAACTGTTTTAAAAGGTGGTTAAAGAGATTAGTTTTTTGTTGCAATTAAACTTATACGATTCGATGGAATACTTCCTAGTCAAATCTTTTATTTAGTAGTATTATTAATGGACTAGCGGTTGGCCCGTCCTACGTACGGGAATCAAGTAGTTGAATGAAATTAAATATAATTCAGAACAGCTAATTTACACGCATGTCTTGAACTGTCTGTAGTATAAGGTCTAAGCCTCTTGAACAGTCGCATATTGACAGTACAGTGAATAAATATTTCCATAGAAACCATTTATTTTATTCATTCGTCAGTTCAATAAATCAATGCAAGACAAAATTTTTCCTTATGACAAAATTATGATGAGGAAGAGTACAGACTCAAGAAAGTTAAGTGTCTTGACTCCATTCCAGAGGGTACTACAGTAAGTAGAAGGTCAGTGAAAAATTGCCATGATTCGTCTATTCTTGTCGTTTACTGCTTTATACGACCTAACTTGCAGGATCACTATAGGAAGCAACCAAAATAGGGACTTCTGAGGAAAATGGAAGTTTATAAAACAATAAGGACCCTCATAGTTGGATTGCTCAGAGTGAAGTGCCAATGGATCTGCTATAGGAAAATGGTTGAAGAACATGATGGAATATGGGAGATGAATGCAGGAGATGGACTATCTGGGAAACTTCAAGAGGAAGAAATCAAAAAGTTCTGCAGCAACACTGTGAACCGATTGAAGACAATTTGAGATAGAAAATAAGGATAAAACCTCAAGAAGATGAAAATAACAGTTATAACGAACTTGTTAGTATTAAGTATGGTATGTATCTAGTATTAAGTATCTTTTGTGCCTAGTGTTAGTATTTTATGTATCTTTTAATAAAGTATCCGTGCGCTTTCCTACTTCAGCGTATACGGAGCGTCCCCTGGGTGGCGGATAGGGGGGAAGGTCGGTGGATCTGCTTGTCAGTCCTCCCGGCTAGGTCCGATGGACCCGCTGACCAGAAGTAGGTCCTCCATTCATATTGGGGGTTGAGGTGATGGGCTAACCACCCTCCCTTGTAAAAAAAACCCCTTAAGCATGTTGTGTATCTAAGGTTAAGTATGTCATAATATGTATATGTATTTATGTATATGTATACTATATACATATTATGTATATAGTTGTATTATTTGGACGTAGTGTTAAGTATCTTATGGATCTAGTATTAAAAACTTTAATGTACTAACTATTATAGTGTAAAGGATTTATTTCACTCTTAATCATTGAGAAATAGTTTCGTCAATATTCACAACTCTTTATGTATAAAAGGTACTCTTCTAAAATAAAACACACTAGTTGCTTGTAGGGACAGAAGTCCCTAAAAATCGCAAATTATTGTAATATTTAAATTAACTAAAAATGAATTTATCAATGTGTGTTGATATCTCTGTGCACCATATTCTTTGAGTGAAATTCTTATCTTTGTTTGCCTTGGTTTATGTTATTAATTTTCAATAAATAATTTAATTCCTTCCAGAGTAAATTGAATAAATTGAGTAAATAGATTTTTGAGTAAATTGAGGAAATTGAATTGTATTGACCTTTTAAGTAAATACAGACGACTACAATGTACTTAGTTAAAATAACTACAGTTAAAGTAGCTAACAAAGATGTTCATTTTCATTACAAAACTTTTAATTTTCCGAGGGAAAGTTTTAAAAGTTGATCGCAGAAGTTCATCTAGCCTTACGAAGCTTCACATTATGACATTTTCAACGTCTGATTGTTATAAAATTGCAAAACTTAACTTTAAAAAATCTTTTAAAAGCTCATGACAGAAGTTCCATCGAATCCTGCGTAGCGAAACGTTATAAATATACTTTCTACGTACAATTTTTGATAATTTTAGCATTAACCTATGAATTCCATAATTAGTCATGTCATTTACTGTATTGACATACCATCGTTAAAACTGATGCAACCGGACGGATAATGTTTTATGCTGTAGGTAATATAATTTACTCTTACATATCAGACAGTAATTTGGTAAAAAAACCAAACAATACTTTTTCGGATAGTTTTTTTATGAATTAAAAGCTTAGTATTAAATTTTAGTAACGAGAATGTTTAATGCAAATATTATAAGCGTTGGGTTCTTACGTTGTAGTTTATTGTAAATTACGTTTGTTGAGTTATCACTACAATACTAAAATATACATTTATGTATAACTAATACTACACACACAATACTATAACCCAACAATCCAGGTAGGAATTTATCTAGCCGTCCTCAATCACATTAACAAAATGATAATCATCGAATGATAGTCACGTAGATTATTGAAAAACGTGTTAAGGGTTTCTCAAGAAAAGTCAGGTTTCCAGCATCTATTCATTAATTAACAAAAACCTCCAAACAATAAAAGTGTTCTTTAAAACTGTTAAATTATTCATAGTCCATTATTCCAGACTAACTGCTATAATGTTTAAGCTGACTTGATGAGTTGATGTTGTTTGCTCTTTTTTAAATTAGTCTTTAATTGCGTGATACAGTAGTATAATAAGATTATTTTAGAGTATCCATGCAAAATGTGCATGTTTGCAGTTAAGCATTTTCAAACTATTATAATATGTATATAATATTCTTGTCCTTTAACATGAAAGACTTTTTTACCCTGTAAAATTACAATTTACTTGTAAGTATTTTAAACACTAAATAAAATCTCAATTGCTTAAGTTATTATTTTGAAATAACCAAACAAATAGTTTTTGTATAAAACATTATAGTAGTTATTCTGCAACGAGGCTATTATAAATGCATGCCGTATAACCAGGTCATTCGCGACTAAACAGTCATATCAACGTATTATATATTGCATGATAACAATATTGTACTAGAATATAATATGCTAAGCATACTATGATAGATGTCAACCGTCTGAGACAATTCCATTCCAATTGTATACTACCTCATCGACATAATAATTGCTGCTAAAGATGTTTTTTTAACACATGTTGTGGGGTTCATTTACCTTTTTTATCTAGAGGACAAAGATAATAAATAGCTAAAAATAATTAAATGTTCCATGACTTATTCAATACTATGAAAGCATGAAATTATACAACGCTAAACAGAGCTAAGAGTAAACATTTTAGATTTTTGTAATGTTTATTTATTGTAAATGCCTCCCGCCTCAGCAAACCTAGAGACTATGCGTATTTCCATTTGCCTGATTGCCTGGAAAGTTCAGCAAAGCACAGCACATGGATCATAAGGGGATTTTCGATCCTCACTCACTTATGAAATTTAATCCAACCAGTAATCGAACTAAAATGGAAAATTTAAGTCCTACTGGTGAATTATCAGGGGTTTCATTTTATCCAAATTTATTGATTCTAGAATTTGTCGTTTAAAAGACGCTAAAATTTGTCTTCAACCAATGAAAACAGTTATTCTTCTTTAATCCGAATGTAAATAAGTGTTTTCAAAGAGGTTGATCTATATAGCTCTTTCAGAAAGATGTTTATATGCATAATATTCATGTGAATAATCACCAGCATACAGTGTAAGCGACATCTGCCGAGAATATTAGCATAGCTGGGTGAGAATATTGCATTCCAGATATTGAATACTGATAAATGGGGTTGAAAAAGTAATATAACAATTAATTGTGTGAACTACTTAAATTTATTGCATACAATTTTGAATTAAATTCTTGATATCTTTTTTTCTTGAAGTTCCACTATGCAAGTTATTGTGTGTACAGATGCAAATCTTAAGACTGTTTTTTTTTTATTTATATCATGTAAATTTATGTAGTTTATACTGTGTTTTAACGTTTTTTCCTAAATTAAGCTGAGTTTACATAAAACGTATTAAAAATGTTCTCTTTTCAATGTAAGGAGACGTGAAACAATTATAAATAAATCGTTTAATATACATGCCATTAATTTGAGTAAAATGACAAACATAATTTTAAGACAGTAAACACACTTGAAATATGCCAGACAAAAATAAGCCTTTATACTGTGTTTAGCTGGTTCTTAAGGAAGTGTTTGGTGTGTGTTATGTGTTATCTATGGTAATATTGAACCTAGAGAAACTCGATGTGAATGCCGCCTAAAACGATATTGCATTTGATAAAGGACTATGCAAGTGACAGCACAAATAATAGCTTTATATATTATGTTTTCTTGGCTTGAAAAGGACCTATTGAAATTACAAGTTATATTTTCATGTGGTGTAATTGTGTAAATGTAAATAATTCCACTAGTCATATCAATGGTAAAACAATTACTAACGTAGAAGGTTTCGATAATAATTATAGAAACCTTTTCTGCTATGATAGTAATTATTTTACCATTGATAATAATGGTTTGCACTCCTAATAATCATCATTTACAGTGAAACTAGATAAATACAACCTTTTTAATTTACAAAACTGTATACATATTTACATATTTATTTACATAAAACAACTGACTTTACAGGAAATCACAAGGATCGTGATACCAAACTCCAATGCGGTATGATATGCTAATATAATAATAATAATAATATTAATAAATAATGAGCTCATAATAATACTTTTCCGTAACGTATAAATAAAATGTACTTTGTATAGACGAAAATAATTTGAAAAAACTTATATAACCTAGGAGATTGCTTAACAGTATGCAAGTTTAATCTGAGATCCCTTCCTTGACGACTGTTTAATCTGAAAACTAACATTTAACCTATGTCTATATAGACAACATGCAATCATTAAGTAGGCCTAATGCCAAAATATTTATAAGAATATAGCATTCATCTCTCGTTGATTTTCTTTCTTTCATTTTTAATGATTTTAATTTTTTTTTTACTGCGGTAAACTTTAGTAGAAAACTGTATTTTTGTCGTTTCTGTCGGTTAACTATGAAGTTTTGGAATAATCTTTATATCATGAGAAAAAATTTACCATGGCTGATAAAATGCCCAACAATACAACACATTACAGACGAATAAGTTATTCAGATACGTTA
This sequence comes from Macrosteles quadrilineatus, assembly GCF_028750875.1. Taxonomy (NCBI): domain Eukaryota; kingdom Metazoa; phylum Arthropoda; class Insecta; order Hemiptera; family Cicadellidae; genus Macrosteles; species Macrosteles quadrilineatus. Next base: position 76,163,225 of record NW_026542602.1, on the reverse strand, counting down.
TGTCCGTTATATTTATGTTTGAGTAAACACGACTAAAAGCGTTACATCGTGAATCTGTAATGTTAAGGAATCACATTCGCCTAGAACGATTCCATTGTGTGTTTTCATACGCAAATAAACATATTTACACAGCTGAAGCGATTTTATATTACCATTCCTCAAACGATATTTGTGATTTTCTCGTCCATTCGGTAGAATACTATTATGTGTAATGCTGTTGTCAATTTTAAATTTGGCGTATAAAAAACTCTTTGTTAATTATCTATGTAATTAATACAATAAAGGCTTTCTCTGTAATATATATTTTACTGCCATCTTACTCAACCATTTTTTACGAGTGAGAAATCATTTTAAAGCTTATGATCTAGCAGAAGGACAAATGGTAACTAGAAAGGTAATTTCCCTTAGGACTTCGTTCCATTGGGCTTAATTTATTCCTAGAGTTCGCTCTTACAAGTTGGTTATGCTGACCAACCCTTTTTAGAACGGTTTGGATGTGAATTTAAATGTGAACAGCTAAACGTTATCTTTAACAAGTTTTATATTTAATTATTCGTTTTGCCTCCTATAAGAGTTTTGAACCCTATTTAAATGCCAAATTCGATCATGGTTACCGTCGTATTTATCTTATACAATACAGGTTATTATATAAGTTATACAGGGTATACATTTACATTACCCGCACAGGATTAGTATGTTCTGAACGGTAAATGATAAATCAATAAGAATTGGTACATCAACATGACACGTAAAAATCTACTTTTTGGAGGAACTATCAGTTTCCTGTAATATCAAGGGGACCAGTTTTTTCCCGATATGAGTCAGATGGAAATCTTATTAGTAAGCATAGTTTGATATGCAGAACAAATGAAAGGTCTTTATTAGTAAAATAAAATAATACAAACCCGAACTCAAACGGAAAACCGAGTCAAAAATGACGGTTGTTCAAAGATTCCTTGAATTTACAATGCTAGGCTACTGTACGCAACCTCAGAATTGTGCGCCCACTAGATGTCGGAAAAATCATAGGCCGATATGCACACCAAATTTAAGGTTTTTATTAGTAGAATGAAATGCCTCAAATTTGAGCTCAAAATAACAACTGAGTCAAAAATGGTAGCTGTTCAAATATTTAAAATAGCAGTTTAAAAAAATTTATGAACGGCTGCCATTTTGGACTCAGTTGCTCTTTTGTGCTCAAATTTACGACATTCCATTCTACTAATGAAAACCTTAAATTTGATGTGCATATCGACTTATGCTTACATTCAAAGTTTTCTACTGACTCCTTGCGGGACGGGACGAACCCGTCCTCCCAGGGACTGACCACTTGATATGAAAGAAAACTAACAGTTCCTTAAAAAAAGTAGAATTTTAGGTGTCATATTGAGGTACCACGTCTTATTGATTTATCCGCTATTGTTTAGAACATGATAAACCCGTGCGGGACATTTTTTACACCCTGTATATAGGCTATATGAGTAGATTTAACTAAAAATTCCAAACAATTTTAATTATTTCGATGCCATTGTATAAAGTTACACGATTATTTCCCAGCCTATTGTTTATGTTAGTAAATACGAATAGACTGAATATTGCTTTATACTTACGTCGTTAAATTGTTTGCTTTTGTTTAGGTTTAGAGAACTATATTATGTATTGCATAAAAAAACATCAAAATTATCTTTTTCAATAGTTTAGTTTCAAAACAGTATGGACCAACGGGACCAACTAATCTCCTTAAGTTACTGAGACGAAACTGACAACTTAAGTTAGTTTTTAACCTTATCACGATTCTTATACTCAATTATTGAAGACCTTCAACAAAAATGCTACTTCTTGAGACAAACACTGAATAATTTATAAGTCTATTATCGCTGCCTTGGACGGAGTAGGCTGCAGCTTCCATTGCATCCATGAATAATAAGATACTATTTATGTTATTTGCTGACTACTTGATCTGGTCTATGAATTTAATATAAAATCAATTAAGGGTTTGGAAAATATACAATTTAGCAACCATATAGGGAAATGGTGACCAGTTTTGAAAAAGTGGAATGCATATTTTTCATGTAATAAGAAAAAGATTAAGTTCCCCATTCAATGTTTTCTCAAAATGTAATAGTTTGTATGAACATATTTTTATAAAATACTTCACTCATAATGCAAAATGCGGCAAAGATCACCATAAACGGAATTATAACTGAATGAATTTGTGACAGCCTGGAGTGAGGTGGAGATTGCTTTTCAGACTCGGAGATATCCGTAACTTGGTAACATCCCCATCTCGGCCTGATTATGTGTCAGACTGTGTGAATATACATGGTGGTAAAGAAGTCCCAGGACAGTTAAATATTTTAAAAAATAATGAAGATAGAGCTACAATACTTGGTACAAAGTTACAGGGCATAAAACTCTATTTTAACACATATTCAGTGATCCAATCAGGGGGACGGCCCACAAGGAGTCGGAAGAAAATCTTGAATAGAAGCATAGGTCAATATGCACATCAAATTAAAGGTCTTTTATATTAAAATACAATGCCGCAAACCGCACTTCAAAAGGTTGATCCTGCGCAAAATGACAGTCGTTCAAAGATTCATTTAATTTACATTGCTATTATACGCTTTCTCCTCAGGGGGCACAGCCCAAGGAATCGGAAGAAAATTGTTAACGTAAAAATAGGTCTATATGCACATCAAATTAAAGATCTTCACTTGTAGATTACGATGCCATAAATTCAAGCTCAAAAAAATGCCTGAGTAAAAATGGCAGTCGTTCAAAGATTCAAAATGGCGGATTCAAGAAATATTTGAACATCTGCCATTTTGCGCAGGATCAACCTTTTGAAGTGCGGTTTGCGGCATTGTATTTTACTATAAAAGACCTTTAATTTGATGTGCATATTGACCTCTGCTTCGATTTAAGATTTTCTTCCGACTCCTTGTGGGCCGTCCCCCTGATTGGATCACTGAATATGTGTTAAAATAGAGTTTTATGCCCTGTAACTTTGTACCAAGTATTGTAGCTCTATTTACATTATTTTTTAAAATATTTAACTGTCCAGGGACTTTTTTACCACCCTGTATTTGGAGCCTTGTGTGATTTACTTTGCGGCGAAAAAGTATTTTATATTAAACTTGGCGTTGCAATTCACAATAGTCTTTTTGACAAATAAACTCAATTTTAAGTTTGAAAGATTTGATTTTTCAAACTTGTATAAGTGAGTTTTTAATGAAACCTTTGTTTTACTGAAAAATAACAGTGTTTACTAATATTTTAGTTAATAAATTGTAATCTCAAATTGTTAACTACTGTAATATTATTTTCCGATTAAACTAAATTATTGTTTGTAAATGGTTTGAGTTTTACTCCATTGCCTAATATAGTTTAGTCCTTGTCGAAAGAGAGGACAGTATTATTAAATATAGCTTAAGGTCAATGACACGACTGTTAAACATTTAAGTAAATTGCTATTAACTAGACTTAAACAGATTCATTGCTGTGTTATAGCATAGCATTCAGAAGTAAAGAAAAATCAGTATCCATAAGACTAAATAAAAATTTGAAGTGTTCCTAACATGGTTTAAATTAAGTCACGATTTTGGGTAACACGGACGGTTTAGGTACATCTTTTGTTCAATGTCATGATCCCTTTTATGAGTTATAGCAGTGCTAATATAAAGCACATACAGTGTTAAATCTAGCGATATATATGTGATTGTGTATTCTGATTCACAATATATTTTAACAACTTCAAAAACAATTTCTTTCATAAGTTATTAAAAGCAGCGGTAATTTTGCCGAAGGCAGAGTAACCAAGCGATTAATTAAACAGTTCAGTGAAATTCAAGCGTTTCAAAGGAATCCATACAGCAGCTGAATTAAAATTAACCTCTGGATAATTAATACTTCAAATAGTTTATTTAATTTTGATAATAAGTAAGCTGTGTAAAAACAAACCATCGGTACGCATATGAATACTCAGAGAATTTAGTATTATTTCCGGACGGGTTCCAGGACTTTTTTTATAGAAGTGAGGAGTACGTAGGCAAGGATGCTGGGAGGTTTTATTTACATTTGTGAAATCTTAGCTATTGGGAATTTATTGGGGATCATCGTGCATTTTATATCTTTGAGGCAAATGAGGTAAAAGCAGCAGAAAGTAACTAGAAATGCTACTTTATGTTCTCATTTTTATGAAAAGATCAAATAAACCGTTTCAGCTACTGTAATGTGCCATAGCTGCAAACAATCTTTGAGATCCAGGTATATTATTTTTCATTGACAAGTAAATATTACATTAGCTAGTTTTAAATTATTCGTTATTTCATGATTGACAATATTAGTTGAAGCTTACTTTACATAGCTTTACACAGATCAGAAAACACCCCATAAATTGATAGTATACGAAAAAACTTTAAAAGTTTTTACTAGATCCACAAGAATATTGTCCATTATAAATTGTAATAGCTGATTAGATGATTAGAGTAATTAACTTATTTTGTAGTTTTGGTTAATCTTCATGGGGCTATCTAAAACAAAATGCTCTAAATGGCAGTAGTTCTATTCAACCTAAAACAACCATGTTTTATATTTTTGGCTTGTGAAGGGTCGTATTAATTTAAACTTGTCCTGGGCACATGCTGCTGGGGTCAATACTAAATTCACCAGACTGTTCCTTTCATAGCCTATGTACTCGGTAAATATTCCAGGACTGACCAGCTTTAATGAAAACTTACCTGATTTAGAACAGTTTAAAGGTATTAAAACATTTGTAATGCGGACATTATTTTTATAAAACTATCACTCAGCGATGTATCTGTCAAGAGTTACAAAAATATATCTTAGCTGTTCATTTAGAATCAAACAAAAACTTTGGTTCTGTGGTGAACGGGGATTCAATATTTTCCAATTTGTGTGGTGTCGGGTGAGAAGGCGCAATGATATGAAGCAAAGCGTGACAGGAATATATGTTAAAAGATCACGTCTCGTCAAAAGTCTGCATTCTGATTAAAAGTTTAAAACGTTTAAAAGGATTTTTCTCTCCGTCTAAAAGGTATGTGATGAAAAACCATTGCCAAATAATATAGATCTTGCATGGTACTTATATTTCTTCACTGACACCCTCATTAACATTTAATGTAACTTTCAAATCTGCTTTGGTATAAATGCTGCACACACTTAATAATACTTTCAAACACACATATCTCATTATTGATAACCACGCCATATTGTGAATTGTGCATAGATATGCTCTGTATGCATATTCTATGCAGGAATGGAAAACAAGTCCACTGTTAAGACAAAAAATGTATAAATAGGCTACTCAATGCTCTGAATGACAAAAAAATAATCATTATCTACTTATTAACTATCATATTCTAGTATTAATAAAAACTTAACAATGTAAGCATTATTTTTCATACGTTTTGTAAATAATGAAATGTACATATCACTGTAGTTTTATCACTAAATTCTCACTTTAATCTGCGCTAATCATGTTGTTTAACACATTCTTTTTTGTAACGTGCGCTGGAAAATATATGTATATATAGAAATATAGATATACAGGGGATTTCTTTGAAACTGGCGTTGTTAGAATTTTTATTGTGTAGTGTATCGTGAAGTATTGCATTTTATTGGACCCTTGCAAAACATTCAATGCTATAATCACTATTTCACTCGCAGTTAATATTGTTTATGAATTAAGCACTTTCTTCTCTTACAGCATATTCTTAATAATTCCACAACTTACCACTATAATACACATTGCCTACAATTTAATGCATAGGTAATATGTGCTCTACTTATATTTTTTATTTGTATATATAATATTAAACATACAATAAATATTTATTTTTTAGTGTAAAAATTCACAAAAACATATAAACCTATTAAGTCACCATCTTATGAGTTGTGAGCTGAATTTTAATTCGTAATTTTCTAAGTTTGTGTTGAACAGGGCAAGAATATTCATAGCTTTCATTTAGACTTAAGTTGGAAAAGGACTCAATGAAAAAGTTTCAACCTAACGATCTTTTAACCTAATAAGTAAGTTTAATAAGTAGATAATGATTATTTTTTTGTCATTCAGAGCATTGAGTAGCCTATTTATACATTTTTTGTCTTAACAGTGGACTTGTTTTCCATTCCTGCATAGAATATGCATACAGAGCATATCTATGCACAATTCACAATATGGCGTGGTTATCAATAATGAGATATGTGTGTTTGAAAGTATTATTAAGTGTGTGCAGCATTTATACCAAAGCAGATTTGAAAGTTACATTAAATGTTAATGAGGGTGTCAGTGAAGAAATATAAGTACCATGCAAGATCTATATTATTTGGCAATAGGTACGTTATAATATAAATCAAATTATAATCTAATGCATTTCCGTTGTGAGATATATCCCCAATACAACACTAACGGTTCTAGGCAGGCGGATCTACTGCGAAAGATAAGTTTTGAACATTGTGACATAACATACATAACGAGCTGATATTTTTGATTGACAACACTGAACAGAATATCTAGGATTACTTTCTAATGACCAACCCAACCCTCTTAACAAAATACAAGTTAACAAGTGCTTGCTAACAAACTTTTAAGTTTAAACGAGTTATCCTTATTTAAATTGCGATATCACTTTTTCGTGTTACTTAAGCCAACCCTTAATCTTATTTAAATATATGGTAAAACCGGACTAACAAAAGGACTTATTTTCATGATACTTGAATTTCAGTTCATCATGGAGTTTAATTATCATATCATTTATTAAAACCGAGTTCCACGTTATATTTGATATTAAAAATCAGTAAATTTAAAGTTTTTAATTTGTTCACCGGACAGTTGGAAAATACAACGCTGTTTAACACATTTATTTATTTATTTAACACATTAAAAAACGTCCGGTATTTTAGTTATGCCTTTGGTAGGCCTACATGTAAAAGAATGGTGATAACTGAATTTACATATTTAACATAATATAGTAAATCCATCACGTATTGATAAATTATTTTTGTTTATATATTTGCTTCATTTCACAATACACAAGAGAAGGTAAGGTAAGATTGTCTGCTGGAATAAACTTCACCAATCAACTGAAGTTGCTTTGTTGTCTTTACTAGCAGGTAGTAAACTTGGCAGAGATCGAGATAGCGACAGAGAGAAACCAGAACTGGAGAGTGTTAGGATAAACAAATAAACGTAGCCTCGAAGATGCATGTGGGAATCTGGAAATGTGATACCTTGGTAAATATTGAGTCTTATTTCCAAACATACGATATTTGAAGGATTGTTTTGTAAGTAAAAGCTGTACCCAGAAAATAGTTTAATACAAGTTTGTAAACTATATTAAACAGTAACCTTTATGATTAAATAATTAATTTATAAGTGAATGGTGAAAGTCAGATACTGTATTACTATATAAAAGACATTTTGATTTAGGAGACTTATCTGAATATTAATACAAATCTTGCACTATACGGCATAAAGAATTCTAGATTGCAGTGCAGTTCTCAAACCATCGATGTCTGGCTTCCAACGCAAACACAACAGCTGAGCTACGGTGCTCTTTTATTTCATACTGGGCTTATGAACAAATTATGAAAAACTTTCCTGTAAAAGCATTCAAAATTCTATTCATTAAGCACAATGAATGTTCTATAACTTAGACAGTGCCTAAAACACTGAACACTAAATAGAGAATATTTTTAATTTCTCAAAATGTTCTCTCTTGATTAATATTCTAATGCAGAATACCTAGACACACATATGTCTGCATCTAACATACAGGACACAACGATTTGTGCAGATCTGAATTGCTAATACTGCATTTTCCTCGTTCAACTTGCTCCATATTTGCATTAATTAACTGTCATTTGTAGCCCAGACTAATCATATGACTCAGTAACAGTCATGCGTTTAATTATGAAAGTTCCGGGGGTGTATTTATTGTTATTTCCATTTTTATCAAAGATCCAACACTTTCAAATGAAGAGGGTGCACAACTATTTAATAATATTGTAGTGTTTGAGTAAACAATATAATCACTAGTCTTGCGAGGTGTCGTATTCAAATGTGAGATCGGTTTTGTGAACGAGCTTAAGCAAAATAATTAGCAAATTATTTGACATCATAATGCAAAGGCTAAGGGTGAAGAATGTAATTACAAAATTGTCTAAATATGTACTTAGTCAAATATCAAAATGTTCTCAAGCCCACTTTTTAAATGTAATTTTTGAATTTTTAGAAATGTTTCACATGTCAAGGCCTGAGTTTGAACCGTTACTCTATAAACAAATCAAAAATACCAAAGGTTTAAAAATAAACATGAAATAATAAGCGTTAGTGCTCCTGCTGGCTATCAGCAGATTTTCTTGTTACTTTCGTTACTAATCCCAGAAGTTTCCAGTATTGGAACGGTAAGAAATCTTCCAGATTCCAGATGTATGGCAAAGTAGCCACTTTCTGTGCAAATTTATGTAACTCTTATTGAATATACAGCTGAGATCTACATCATCGGTTTACTTCCTATCAAACAAATAATTAGTTTCCCAGTCTCAAACAATACTCATCTTGTTCCCAATACATCGAACTATCTATTTTGTTATCTAGAAGCACCAATCAGTAAAAAATGTGCAAATTAAATGTGTGTTTTTATCAAAATGGTTTAAGAACAAACGAAGTTTGTAAAATATTGTTAAGAACATTGTGTGGTGGTATTATAAAAACTGTGAACTGCAATAAAAAACTTAAACTTAAAAAATCACTAGCATGCTGCAAGATTCTACAGAGGCATACCTAGATCCATTTTTTCAAATTGAACTCTGACGAAACAAAATATTTTGTGATCAGTTCCCAGAATATGCTGAAAAAACTACACTCTGAATAATTTTCCTTCGAATATTTTTTTTATTCGCATATATACTGTATTTGTTTAATCATTCACAGCCGCATGTGATATTTCTTACTATATCCTCAATATATCCTAAGTCAACTGTGGTAAGAGTCAATTTAAGTTTTGTCAATGTGTTTGACTTCTACTCAGACTTTGTTGATTCTCTGCAAACTGGTTGATTGAACGCTTTCAACTATTATCCCCTCACTTAGGTTATGTAAACTTGCACTAGCTGTAAAATCCTTATACATCGAAATGCAGAAAATGTTTATTTTCCCTTAGAATTATAGTGACCCCCTGCAAAAAGCGATTTCCGACACTTGCTGGTTTGCAATCTATACGAGCATTATTTTACAAAAAAGTGCTTGGCCTCCTTTGAAAATAAAAATAAAAGATAAACCTCTTCTTTTAGATTAGGGATTTTTAATTAAAGAGTTAAATTTTTGATGGACCGATTTGACTGTGGAATTTACAATATATGACGAAGTGAAGTAATAGAACGTCTTTGGTAAAGATCGCAAGTTTTTACGAGTTAATAACAAATTAATTATTAATTCAATGCTTGTAAATATTTAACTTATAAAACAAGTGTAGTTAATAAATTAAAGGTTTCTAAATAATGGTTTCTAAATACCATAGAGCAACGTAAACATTTAAACATGCATATAAGGTTTAGAAGTATACTAAGGCTGATAATCTTTCAACTCTTGAAACTCAAAATACCACAGCTAGTCCACAATCAAAGCCAACTTACAGCGTCCTTATTTTTTCACATGTTTTACTTCTATCTCATTGTAAATTAACATCTGCTACTTCACTTTGGGTCGAATTAGGTTTACTATTAGTAATTAAAATACTGGAATGTGCATGTTAATTCCATTTTTATTGAACTCATTGACATTTTTAGTCAATCAAGAAAACAACAATGTGCTTACAAAGTTAAAATATTTTTCATTCTGACAGCTTTTAATTTAGCGAAAGGAAGTTTGAACAGTTCATCGCAGAAGTTCTATCTGACTTTACGAAGCTTCACTTTACAACTATACTTTTCAAAGTACAACGGTTGAAAATATCAGCGTCGTGTTTACAACAATCAAGTAGCCATTTGCTGTGTTGACATGTCATCAATAAGGCAAAATCAAACTTCTTTTGGTAATACAATTAATGCTTCCATTTTATACTGAGTCAATTACTATGATTGCTTTTTTATTTTCATACAGTTAATTAAACATCTAATTATGAACCTAATCCTGTAGTTTTTAAGAATGTCCCACAGAAAAAAATACTTTTCACGGATTTAAACATTTTTTAAATACCATGTTTAATTACCTTTGACTATCGATACAATTTATCATAGACTATGGATTAGTTACAGTTCCACATGGTTATGGTAATGCTAAAATATACATTCATCTAAAAACATGAAACTTACTTACAAATTAGATATACTAATTTTATGAGATAAAGATGAAATAAATATTTTACAACTATTTAGTATTACCATTGACTATTGGAGACTGAAGTTCTATTAATAGTCATAGGTATTACCAAATATAACACCTCAGTTGACTAGACAACTACTATTGTCAACAGAGGGATAAAGCAATTTAAGTTTGCGTGTTTGACTTTTACTTCAAGCTTTCTCGCCTGTCTACAGACTGTGGGATGAAGATGTTAAAGAACCGAGTTACAAAGATCTACCAAATATCACAAAGTGTTGATCAAATTGACAGCTTTTTTTATGATTACGTACTCATAATACGTAATACGTACTCATAACTTCTAAGAGAGGTTATGTTTTCGTTTATATCCTCTCATTGCCACTAATACGCATTTAGGCCTACCCACTGAGTGATACAACCACTCATTGTATTAACCACTAATTGCACAGATCATTAACAATTAAATCGGTAAACAGCTGATTAGGTGAAGTTCGGAGTTTTACAATTTTACTTCTTTTCTCTCAATCCTTGAACCTCATTGGTCCGTTACTCGTGTTATTGAGTAAAACAATGCTGTTAAGTAAGTAAACAATGTTAAGTGAATGCTTTCAATTCTAAGAGCTGAACTGTAACGGCTATTTTAAAAACGGTAGTAGGTAAAACATTTTCAAATGGAATCGCCAAGTTAACAATAATTTCCTGCAAAATTAATATATTGCATTCCACATATTATGAAGGTTGATTTAAATGCAATCTACTGTTTCTTAGGGTCGGTTCTCGTGGAGAATCCAAACAAGACGTCAAGTAAAATGAAATCACCAATATAGTTAATGAATATAGCCATAGATAAAACATAATGTTGTTTGGACTATGATATAGCTACTAAGTTCAAACAGGATGTTACATTTCTTCTTTATTTACTTAAATGAAGTCCAATGATGTTGCTGGGCAGTTAGAAGACCTGTAAATTGATTTCATATGAAAAGATAGGAACAAACAAAACGAGTCGGCGTCTCACTCACAAGTATAATACAAGTTACTGTCAACAGTTTTTGCAGTAACAAAATATGATTTGCCACCTATATGGATAAAATATGAATTTTAAAATACAGTTTGGAAATTCTCTCTGCGAATTTGTACGTTTCATTTGGTCTATGGAATCGTGCTATAAAATATCATTTTAGCTACCTAAATTTAAGCCTGCAGTATTTGTCTGCTTCTTTTGTTGTGTAGATGACGTTGACACCACGAGCATGTATTCATTATAATTCCAGTGAAGCTCAACAGGACTAGGGTTGTTGTACAACAAACAATGCAACAGGTCCTGGCATTACAACAAATTACCTTAGTGGCAACAAAAGACATTCCTAAGGAACATTTAGCTTTCATAATCACAACACATCACCACTAGTTGGTCCCCTATTTTACTTTAACTCCACGATTCCCTCCAATAATACAACCTTGGATTAACTTATGCTATTATATTATTGATAATCGTCACTATGTAGCTAAGGATAGTATTGAGAAGTTTCAGCACGTGATGTCCCTTAAATGATTTCATATTTTAAACTAATTGTTTTACATTTCAGCACCTTTTAAATTATTAAGATAAAATATGGCTATCTATTTGTTTGCAAACTAATATGTTTTTTGACTCATTTTTAAGAATCACCCACGAGCAATCGAAATTAATTTTGAATAACATATTCTGGTTTGTGGCTTACTCATCTTTATTCAGCGCCATAGTTTTTAATTACTAAAGAATGTAAAGAATATAAAGTTTAAAATGTATTTTTACCTACCGTTTCTCAAACTAGCCTTTTCAGTTCAGTTCTTCGAAAATAGTCACTTAACAGCATTGTTGTTTTACTTTACAACACGAGTAACAGACCAATGAGGTACGTGGATTGAGAGAAAATAAGTAAAATTGTAATACATCGAACGTCAACTTATCATCTGTTAAGACCAATTTAATTGATTAAACAATGAGTGAGTGGTTGGGACAATAAGCCGGTGCATCACAAATCAGTGGATTTATGAAATGTTATAAAGGAAAATTAAGTAGTTAAAATTAGTAATTAAGAAGCCTTGGCGAGTGCCTTTAAAACTTCTACGTAATGTAGCCTAAACTTACACAATCTTTTTGTAAACTATGTTTTTTAACATTCCGAACTCCGTAAACAAGCTTGATAAGTAAAAATTATATTGTTTTGCAAAGAAGTATTTTTTCTAATCAATCCGAAAGTCTCGCAGGTCACGAAAAGCATTTTAAAGCTTACTTGGGTAAAAGTCAGGTTTCGGGCATCTATTCATCAATTAGCAAAAACCTCCAAACAACAAAAGACCTCTTGTGATGGCTGTTGAATTATGCATAGTCCATTATTCCAGACTTACCGTTTAGTTTGACTTGATAAATTAGAATTAATTGCTCTTTTATAAATTATACTCTAAATGCTTGGTAGCGTAATGAGACGAGAAGAAAAGTTTTATAAATGATTCTACAAAATGTATAGGATTGTTGTAGGACATTTACATGGTATCATATTTATCTCATTTATAGTGATGGATGAAGTTTGACTGATATTTTTTGGTCATTTTTTGATGACTTATCAACTTGTCCTGATGATAGAGGTATGGTGTTAAACTGGTTAGGCATGGATCACCTGAACATTGTTTCAAAATTTTAATAGTAGTCGGATAAGTTAACTAACTCAAGTTAACTAAGGATAAGTTAACTAGTCGGATAACTCAACTGATCAAAATAAATAATATTATATAAGACCATGTTAAAACAAAGCTGTTGATATGCTATTAGTTGTAGGCGTACTTCGATAAACCTCTATTGTAACACAAACCATACAGCAAAATGGCATAAAGTAATGGTTCACCCATCGTTCTTTTCACATAGAAAACATCTTCCATTTCTCTGATATACATAATGTTATCAATTATATTTTTGATCCTCTAAGTACCACCCTATTTTCTACAGAAGATCTTATCTGATCAAAGACCCTGTGAATTGTCTCTTATTCCAAAATAAGTTCTGAATGGGTATCATGGAAGTATAAAGTTTGGCTAAAAATTTAAACTTATTACAAATTTTAAAATTCTGAAATCCAAATTAGTTTCTATGTTGGTTACAAAATTAAAATTAGTAAAAAATCTGCACTAAATTATCATACTTAATATTGAAGTACAGTTAGCTGTTAAGAGATTTCTGATTATTATTATTGTTACAAGTCAGGAGCCCCGCGCAACAATAGCCAGGCGCCGTCTCAAAAGGGTTGTTTGTTTACACGGGTTACTCCTAGCGCACCACTGATAGACAATAGACCCATGTCAACGTACTACCTCAATAGGGGCCCTAGAACCTTCTACACTTCTACGGCGTAAACACCTTTGTCTAGGCTACCAGGGGTCTCCAGAATGTTCCACTGCAAACTTATATAAGGGACCGTCTTCCGGCACACGGCAGTTGAGTTGAGTTGAGCCTTCCGAGAATCGTCGCAGCGACCGCCCGTCGGTGTTAGTGACCAGTGCTACTGCTAGTGGCAGTGACAGTGTAGTGACAGTGAGAGTAACAGTGTAGTGACTCTAGTGACAGTGTAGTGACAGTATTGTAACAGAAGTGATAAATCCTGTAGAGGCTAGCTGTAAGTAGAAACATTGTAAATTATAATAGGCATTAGCTAGGTTTAGATAGGGTTAGTTAGGTGTTAGGTAATTCTAATATCTGTAAATATAGATTAATTAGTGTAAATAAATAGTTACTATAAAATCGCCAAGTTTATATTGTAAAGAACCCGTTAAGCCCGCAACATTATTGAGCAAGAAATGATCTTACACGATACTAATATGCTACAAGTGTTGATGAATCTTCAAGCCAAGCTTGGACTCCCAAGTGCTATTTATACACTTTATGTATTAAATTTAAATTTAAATGTATAAAATTTATGTATTATGACATTCAGTCTAAGATTCAAAACTTATTAAGAAGATAATTATTTCACAAACTACCAACTAATATTCAAAATTTAAAATTAAAATGGTACAAAAAAATTTTACGAATCCTTACTGAAAATCCAATCTACTCTATTGAAGACTTCAATGAAAAATACATCAAAATTTAAAGATCAATTAAAGGTTACAGTACCTACAGACTTGTGGGTGTTGTTAATCCAGTAGGATTACGCGCGTTTTGACAAATATATTGCCATCATCAGATCCAGAACTTGAAACTCTCTTGCCGAGTCTCGACAGAGTCTCTGAGTCGAGACTCGGCAAGAGAGATGCTTGCATCATATTTTACCCTGTTCGGTGTTTTGTTTTAAGTAGGCCTACACGTGTTTAGTGTTCGTTTTGTGTTATGTGTTCGATTTTAAACTCTGGCGTGACCATATGTGTCAAAGAATCATGATTTTAAGTTCCAAGTTCAGGATCTGAAGATGGCAATATATTTGTCGAAACGCGCGTCCTACTGGATTAACAAAACCCACAAGACAGTTGCAGGTACTGTAACCTTTTATTGTTTAGCTAAACGTGGCTTAGAAAAAAAACTTTTTATACTTTTTTAATTTTATACTTTCTTATTAATTAACTATTATGAAGATGAAATTTGAAGAGTTTTATTTAATACTAAACCTAATTGTACTGTCGATACAATTTATATTGTCAAGACAATAAAGTATTTATTTTTTTTTATCTTATATGTACTATTCTACTCAGCCGCTAACTAAAGTCATAAAAAAGGAAGTGAAAGACCAAATATTGCTGTCACGTCGTCAATATTGTTCAACAATGAAGGAAGATCACCAGTTGATGACTTGGAAAATTGACTATAAACTCTGCTGAAATATTCTGGAATTTTTCATATCCAAAATAATAACTTACCGTATACCCATATATTATATCAACCCTTTAACAGTATTCGTAGGGAAAATTTAGTCTCTCATTTAAGTACAAAAAATTATTTTAAATTGTTTCCATGTAGTGTTATGCCAAAGTTGTTCAAGGATTTAAATAATTGTATTCGGTTTCTTAAACCCAAAATTGAATAACCCTTATTATTATTTCCAAAGGATATTGATATGCATAATATCCTTTTGAATGATCACCAGCATACAGTGCAAGCGACATCTGCCAAGAATATTAGCATAGCTGGGTGAGAATATTGCATTACATATATTGAATACTGAGAAATGGGTTTGAAACAGTAATATAGCTAGCAGTTATGTCAAGTGTTTGAATTTCTTGCTTAAATTTATTGAATGAAATTCTTGATATCTTCCTCCTTGTTACAATTCCAATATGCAAATTATTGTGTTTTACAGATGCAGCTTATATAGATTCAGAAGTGTGTTGATTGAATACTTACCATTGTATACATTTTATTATCATTGACTTTGGATACTGTACGTCGACTTATCAACTTGTAAAATCTCAAGACCGTTTTTGTGTGTATTTTATGTAGCATTCCGTGTAAATTATGCTGATATCGACTAAAATTCTAATTTTACTTTAAGGCAAATGTGACAGTTAAGCATATGCTCTATACAACGTTAGAGAAAATGGGACCGTTAAAACTAAATCATTCATGTAGGTACAGTTAGTTTCGATAAAATAACAAGAGAAAAATGGTAAATATGCTTTACAAATAGCTGATAGAAATATGCACTTAAACTGTCATTCACTGTTCCATTAGAATGATAAATTTATGTAAGTAAATATTTAATATGTGGTTATATTAAACGTGGATTACTATACAATACTGATGTGAATATTGGCTGAAAGAGATATTGAACTTGATAAACGACTCGGCAGGCCACAAGGCAACAAATAGTAGTAGCCTTACATTTTATAATTTTCTTCTCGGCATTAAAAGGACCGTTCAATATGTGGCTTCATTGAGTGTAATTTTTTTATGATTTTACATGGAACTAATAAAATGCATCATGTTTAATTCAAAGAAAATACTTTTTTTTACATTTTGAATTTGACGTTTACAATGCAATGTTTTTTTATAGGAAAATATTATATTAGTAATTAGTATTATCATTTTCATCATAATAAAGGAAATTTTCACAAAAATAGATTATACATAGATATAGATAACACTAAATATTACGTTAAGACACCAATATTATTTACAAAACTGTACAAACCTAAAACACGCCAAAATGTCAACAAAACTGTAAGTATCTTAATAAAAAATCCCATCCAAAAAATAAGGCGTTAACGCCAAAAACAAACGTACACATTTATCTATGTACTAATATTTATATTATTAACTAGATCTTTACACTAACTTATAAATGTCTTTAGGACGAACCAGCTTCAGCACTTCATCAATTAAGCCGCTTTTTACACCAGAGTTTACTGGTGCTATAATTTGATTCATGCTAAAAGGTTAATCTATTGTAAGTATAATTATTTATATACAAAATCTAACACTAAATACTAAACGAATAATAATTGCAGAAATGTACAAAGATATTCCATTTACGTAGCTAAATATAGTGTAGAAATAACCTGACTTGGAGATTGTAGATGGAAATGTAGAACTCCAGCTACCAGATATATCGGAAGCCCAATATCATGGAAATAAGTCCTTTTGTTAGTCAGATCATACCATATATTTGCCTTACGATGTTATGTTGGCTTAGACACAAAACAAAAATGTCAAATATATAGATCAAAGCGATACTTATATCTTTGCGATTGATTGTGCATATTTATTACACACTAGCTGGCCCAACAGACGTCGTCCTGTTCTATTGTGGTTTTATCTCAATACTCGTTCATTTTCAAGATGAGCTCGATCGGATGGCTCAATGACGTCCTGGTTGAAGTTCGTTTGCTACGCTCACTTACCTTCAGGTTAGCTCGTTCGCTACGCTAACTCGCCTCCAGGTTGAAGTTCGTTCGCTACGCTCACTCACCTTTTGATTGCAAATTAGCTGTAGTCATAAATTTAAAAAAAATAATAGTGCTGCAGCTTGTTTGTAAACCCATTAACTTTTTAAATGCTATTGAACATCACAGAATCAAAGTAATTAGTTGAACAAGCTGTTAAGATTCTTTAATTTCATTTAAATATGAGTACTCATAAGGTTAACATGGGAAACTCCAGAGCAACTGGGGCGGAGCCCTTTTGACGGTTCAGCACCAAACTTCAACAACCACAAAACCAACCATCCTTGAATAACGAATATACGCAGAATAAATAGACAGAATATATGGGAAGGATACGTGGGACCGATAATACGAGCTGAATATGTGGGACCAAATATACGGCAGAATATACGGCCATAATATATTGGAGAGAATATACGGGCAGATTATATGGGACCGATTATACGGACAGAATATACAGGCAGAATATATGGGACTAAATATACCGGCTGATTATGTGTGTAGAATGTATAGGCAGAATATACGGGCAGAATATATGAAAAGAATATATGTGGCCGAATATACGGGCTAAATATAAGGGTTAAATGTACAGGCAGAATAAATAGGGCCGAATATACGGCTGAATCTGTGGGTTCAAATATACGGGCAGAATATACAGGCATAATATATGGGACTGTATATACGGGCAATATATGTGGGACCAAATATACGGACAGGATACACAGGCAGCATATATTGGACTGAATATACGGGAAGGATACATGGAAAGAATATATGTTACACGGGCAGAAAATATGGGACTGAATATACGGGCAGAATATATGGGACCGAATATACGGGCAGAATATATGGGACCGAATATACGGGCAGAATATATGGGACCGAATATACGGGCAGAATATATGTGCTGGATATGCGGAACCAAATATACGGACAGAAGATATGGGCAGAATATACGGGGCAGAATACAGTGGACTGAATATACGGGCTGAATATGTTGGAAAAATATACGGGCAAAAATATACGAACCTAAAAATAAGGGACCAAATATACGGGCAAAATATGCGGGCAGCATACATGGGACTGAATATTTGGCTAAATACCTGGAAAAATGTATGGTACAAAATGTACGGACAGATTACATAGGAACCGAATAAACGGGCAGAACATATGAGCAGAATTTATGGGACTTGCTGAATATGTGGGACTAATTATAAGGGCAAAATATACGGGACTAAATATACGGGCTGAATGTGTCGGACGAAATATACGGGCAGAATATACGGGCAGAATATATAGGCAGAATATATGGGACTGAATATACGGGCAGAATATACGGGCTGAATATACGGGCAGAATATACGTGACAGAATGAATATATGGGAACGAATATACGGGCTGATTATGTGGAACCGAATATACGGGAAGTAGAATAAATGGGACAGAATATGTGGGACCAAATATATGGACAGAATATATGGTACTGAATACACGGGCTGAATATGTGGGACCAAATATACGGGCAGAATAAACGTGACAGAATATATGGGACTGAATATACAGGCAAAATATATGGGACAATAATACGGGCAGATATGCGGGCTTAATATTGGGGTATTCGACCCATGTATACTCGATACACGAGACAAAATATACGGGCAGAATATATATGGGACCGAATATACGGGCTGAATATACGGGCATAATATATGGGACTAAATATACCAACGGAATATATGGGACCGAATATAAGGGCTGAATATACGGGCAGAATATATGGGACTGAATATATGGGACTGAATATACGGACTGAATATATGGGACTGAATATACGGGCTGAATATGTGGGACAAAACATATGGGCAAAATATACGGGACTAAATATTTGGGACCAAATATACGGGCAGAATATATGGGACTGAATATACGGGCAGAATATACGGACAGAATATGCGGGCAGAATATTCGGACAGAATAAACGGACAGAATATACGGGCAGCATATATTGGACTGAATATAAAGGCAGAATACATTGAAAGAATGTATGGTATAAAATATACGGGCAGAGTACATGGAACCAAATATACGGGCAGAATATATGGGCTGAATCTGTGGGAACAATTATACAGGCAAAATATACCTGACTGAATATACGGGCTGAATATGTCGGACCAAATATACGGACAGAATTTATAGGCAGAATATACGGGGACATAATATATGTGACAGAATATACGGGCAGAATATGTGGGACCAAATATACAGGCAGAATATATGGTACTGAATATAAGGGCTGAATATGTGGGACCAAATATACGGGCAGAATATATATAAAACCGAATATACGGGCATAATATATGGGACTGAATATACCAACAGAATATATGGGACCGAATATAAGGGCTGAATATACGGGCATAATATAAGGGACTGAATATACGGGCAGAATATGTATAAAACCGAATATACGGGCTGAATATACGGGCATAATATATGGGACTAAATATACCAACAGAATATATGGGACCGAATATAAGGGCTGAATATACGGGCATAATATAAGGGACTGAATATATGGGCAGAATATACGGGCTAAATATATGGGCAGAACATATGGGCAGAACATATGGGACTGAATATACGGGCTGAATATGTGGGACCAAATATACGGGCAAAAAATACGGGACTAAATATACGGGCAGCATATATTGGACTGAATATAAGGGCAGAATATATGATCAGAATATATGGGCTGAATCTGTGGGAACAGTTATACGGGCAAAATATACCTGACTGAATATACGAACTGAATATGTCGGACCAAATATACGGACAGAATTTATAGGAAGAATATACGGGGACATAATATTTGGGACTGAATATACGGGCAGAATATGTTGGACCAAATATACGGACAAAATATATGGGCAGCATATAAGGGACTGAATATACAGGCAGAATATGTGGGACCAAATATACGGGCAGAATGAATGTAAGGGTAGAATAATTGAGACAGAATATACGGGCGTAATATATGGGACTGAATATACGGATAGAATAAATGGGCAGAATATATTAGACTGAATATATGGGCAGAATGTGTCGGACCAAATTTACGGGCAGAATATACGGGGAGAATATATAGGCAGAATATATGGGCTGAATATACCAGCAGAATATACGTGACAGAATATATGGGACTGAATATACGGGCAAAATATATGGGACAAAAATACGGGCAGAATATATATGGGACCGAATATACGGGCTGAATATACGGGCATAATATATGGGACTGAATATACCAACGGAATATATGGGACCGAATATATGGGCTGAATATACGGGCAGAATATACGGGCAGAAAATATGGGCAGAACATATTGGACTGCATATAAGGGCTGAATATGTGGGACAAAATGTACGGGTAAAATATACGGGACTTAATATTTGGGACCAAATATACGGGCAGAATATACGGGCAGAATATACGGGCAGAAAAGGTGGGACCAAATATACGGGCAGAATATATGGAACTGAATATACGGGCTAAATATGTTGGACCAAATATACCAAACAAATTTATGTATACGGGACCAAATATACGGGCAAAATATATGGATAGCATATATGGGTCTTAATATACGGGCAGAATATATGGTACGAAATATACGGGCAGATTATATATGGGGACCGAATATACGGGCAGAATATACATGGCAGAATATACGGGCTGGATAGACCAAATATACGCACAGAATATATGGGCAGAATATGGGACTGAATATACGGACAAAATATACGGGCAAAAATACGGGTCTTAATATACGGGCAGATTATGTGGGACCAAATATATGGGCAGAATATATGGGAACGAATATACGGGCTGAATATGTGGGACCAAATATACGGGCAGAATATATGGGCAGAATATACGTGACAGAATATATGGGACTGTATATACGGGCAAAATATATGGGACAAAAAATACGGGCAGATATGCGGGCTTAATATATATGGGGTATTCGACCTATGTATATTCGATATACGAGACAAAATATACGGGCAGAATATATATAGGACCGAATATACGGGCTGAATATACGGGCATAATATATGGGACTAAATATACCAACAGAATATATGGGACCGAATATAAGGGCTGAATATACGGGCAGAATATATGGGTCTGAATATACACCACCAATTTCTTTGAGTGGTGTATTTCTCAACTGAAGAAGAGCGAATATCTTTACAGCAGATTCAACCTTTCCATTTGCCTGGTGGTGATATGGAGAGGAAGTCAATTATCTGAACTTTCCACTCTTCTGAGAAGCTTTTAAATGCTTGACTTAATATAGAAGTGCCACTATCACCAACTACAATGTCTGGAATGCCATATCTTGCAAATAACTCTTTACAGAAAACGATCAATGCTTCAGAGGTACACTTTTGTGTTTTCCTAATCTCAAAAAATTAAGAATAGTAGAAGAATAGGTGTTTCTTGAAGTAAGAGGGGTTCTTTCCGTTGAGTCGGAGCCTATTTCTTGCATACTAAACATTGTTCAACTTCTTTTCTTATATCTCTTGCCATTCCCTGCCAAAAAAAATATATCTTTTGCTCTCCTTATACATGATTTAACCTCTTGATGTGAAAGAAATTAATCCTATAAACTAGTTCAATTTTCATGCTACTAGGGATAACAATCTGCTCTCCTTTGAGGACAAGTCCGTCTTCAATTTCAAACTCTTCCTTAAAAGGCCAGTAATTCCATAGCTCCTTGGGAACTTGAGTCTTTCGATTAGGCCAACCATTTATATTCACCGGTTTAAGCTTCTGAAGCACGGGGTCTTTGTATGTATGTTCTTTCAGTTGGTTTAAACGCTCATCCGTAACATTTATGTACTCTAAGGACTTACACTGTTCAAACTCCTTTGTCGAGCTGTTCATTGAGGTTTCAAAAATCATTACCGAATTGTCTTGCACACTGCTTTCATACTTAGTTTCTAGGGCACGTGACAAAAAATCTGCTAAAAGCATTGTTTTACCTGGTCGATAAACAACAGTAAATGTAAACTTCTGCAAACGCAGCAACATTCTTTCCAACCGCTTAGGTGCATTGACCAAATGTTTTTTTTTTTAATAGTCTCAAGAGGTTTGTGATCGGTTTCTACCGTAATATCACACTTACCGAACAAATGATGTTCAAACCATTCAAAGGCAAATAGAACTGCTAGGCATTCTTTCTCAATCGCTGAGCATAGTGGCATTCTGTTGGATTTAGAGTCCTTGATATATATGAAACTGGCTTACCATTTTGCAATAGCGAAGCACCCAAGCCAAACTGACTTGCATCACATTGCAACGTCACAGGAGAGTCCTTATTGTAATACTATAGGGTTGGAGAGTTGGTCACCATGTTAACTAATTTCTTCAAAGCCAATTAATGTAATTCCTGCCACGTCCACTTAACATCTTCTTTAATTAGACTTTTTATTGAAACTGCTACTTCTGACAATCCAGGCAGAAATTTACTTAAATAATTGATAAATCCCAAGAACCTTTGAGCCTCCTCCTTGTTCTGAGGCTCTTTCATATTTGAGACTGCTGGTATCTTGTCAGGATCCGCTTTCAAGCCATCACTGCTCAAAAAATGTCCCATGTACTTAACTTACTTTAGTCCGACTTTACATTTATTCATGTTGAACTTGAACTTTATATTTCTTTGTCTAGCTCGCTCAAGCAATGCATGCAGATTCTTGTTATAGTCCTCTAAATCTTGTTCATCTGTGTCTCCACTGCCATAAACCACGACATCATCTGCAATCGTAAAGATTCCTTTTAATCCTTCCAGCTCTTCGTGTACTCGACGTTGAAATTCTTCTGGAGCTGACTTTACTCCAAAAGGCATCCTTAGCCAGCGGTACCTCCCAAATGGAGTCCAAAATGTCGTTAATTTGCTTACCTCTTCGCTTAACTTTATATGCCAGAACCCATCTTTTAGGTCTAGAGTACTAAATACCCTGGCTTTTATAAGTTTTGGTGCAACTTCTTCTATAGTCCTTCTAGGGACCTGATAATGTGACCACTGGATAGCTTTGTTTAGTTGACATGGGTACAAATACAAATACAAATGCGTAATTTGTTCGGTCAACGATAACGACGACCATAGCACTAACCCATGAGGAAGGATCCGTTACCTTACGTATTACACCTAATTCTTCAAGCCGTTGTATTTCACTTTTTCTCATCTTGTAAAACAAGAGGATATCTTCAAGGTGGAACCATGACAGGAACAACAGATTCGTCAAGTCTAAATTTATGTTCACCCTCAAAGCATCCTAGACCTAGACCAATGTCTTGAAAAGAAGACAGAATGGAGCTTGGGTTGGGAGAATTCTTTAACTCAAAAACATCCTCATCTACTGCAATAAGCCCTAACCGTAGACAGTCTTGAGCTCCAATCAATGGAATATGCTTTGTATTGATAACATCAAACGTTCTTCTTCGTTATATTCTTCCATCTAATTTTTCCAAGAGAAGCCTTTGAAGCACCACCATAGAAAGTAATTGTTGTATTACTTTTTTGTAGGACTGGACGATCAACTCCAACCATCTCCTTTCAAATATCGTAACTCATTACATTGCATGTCGCCCCACTATCAAGTTGACATTTTAGCATCCAATTACCTTTCCTAAATGGGACTTTCAAATGGAAGAATAGACTTTGTAATATATTGGAATCAGCTGATAATTTGGTTTTATGTTTATTATGAAAATGTAAACAAATAATGTTATGTTTTGTTCTGTGATTAAATGAGTTTAAGTTAGTTCTTGATTTTATTTCACTGGCGACGAGGATGAAGTGGGCAGAAGTTGAATGTTTAAGAACAACGACTTCAACTGCCATAATTCAAAGATTAAGATCGTGGATGAGCAGGTATGGGATACCATCACAAGTAGTAGCTGACAACGGGCCACAGTTTGTCTCTACTGAAATGGAAGCATTTTTCAAGAGACATTCAATTCGACATAAAAGAACTACTCCTTATCATCCTAGAAGTAATGGCTTAGTTGAACGTCTAATAGGGACTTTGAAAAGGCGTTACAGAACAACAAAACAAGAAATTAATGATTCTTCATTGGCATTGCAAAATGTGTTGTTCAGTTACAGAAATGCCCCACAAAAAACAACAGGACAAGCCCATGCAGAGTTGTTTCTTGGTCGAAGAATGCCAACTATGTTGGACAACATGAAACCAAACCTTAGACAACAATTAGATCTGAAAATTTGGAAGGAACAACAAAACCCAACTCAAAAGAAAACCTTAAGAGCATTCAGTGAAGGGGAAGAAGTATGGATGAAAAAAGAGAATAACCCTCGTTGGATAGCAGGAACAATAGTCAAACGCAATGGCTTATACTCTTATGAAGTCATATGTGGTGGAGTGATAAAAAGAAAACATTCGGATCAACTGCGAAGAAGAGAAGGTGCGGTAGACGATGAGGAGGGAAAAGTGTAATATATTGGAATCAGCTGATAATTTGGTTTTATGTTTATTATGAAAATGTAAACAAATAATGTTATGTTTTGTTCTGTGATTAAATGAGTTTAAGTTAGTTCTTCATTTTATTTCAGACTTTTTTTGGAATGTCATTTTCCATTTCATATATGTCATTTGTGTCTACATAATCTCCAGGAATGGTATTTTCACAAGCAGAGGTCACTACTTTAATCTTTTCTTTTGCTTTACAAAATTCTCAGAAATTAAATTTAACTTACAGCTTTCCAAGTCTGGAGAACCCCTGTAAGTTTTGTAACGGCTCACACTAGGAAAACTAAACTCTACACACCTTTATGGCATGTCATGAAGTACATTTTGAGCCTAATTGCTACTTGGTTCCCAACCCCAAAATGGGGGATTTTGGGGGAAACTCAAAAGTTGTAAATATTAAGCCCCATTGAATGACCCCTCATTTTGAAGGTTGTGATAAAAGAAAACTAAAAACGGAAATTAGAGGTCTCTATCTTAACACCGTAAAATATGGCAGCCAATTGAATAAAAATTGCAAGTTAATTCTGATTTCTAAAGATTTTAATCAGCTGTCGTTTTTTACTGGATTGAGATAGAGACCTCTAGTTTAAGTTGTTAGTTTTCTTTTATCACATCCTTCAAAATCACTAGATGGGGATCAACATTTAATAAATTTTTGAGTTTCCCCTAAAATTCCCCATTTTGGGTTTGTGAACCAAGTAGCAATTAGGCTCAAAAAGTACTTCATAACATGCCCTATAGGTAGAGTTTAGTTTTCCTAGTGTGAGCCGTTACAAAATTTACAGGGGGTTCTCCAGACTTGGAAAGCTGTAAGTTAAAATTTAACTTCTGAGAATTTCAATTGGCTGCCATTTTTTACTGGATTAAGATAGAGACCTCTAGTTTGTGTTGTTGGTTTTCTTTTAGCAGGACCTTCAAAATGAGAGGACACTCAATGGGACTTAACATTTGAAAGTTTTGAGTTTTCCCCAAAATCGGTTTGGGGATGTACACAAAGTGGCAGTTATGCCCAAAAAGTACTTCATAACATGCCATAAAGTTGTGCCGAGTTTCGTTTTTCTAGTATGTGCTGTTAAAAAATTAACAGGGGGTCTCCAGACTTTTTACTAACCCTGTATAGATTATGCATATTGATTATATTGTTAACCTGGATATTCAATTCATTCAGATAGTGCCATCCAAAAAATAGCTGTTTACTATGCGAATATCCGAACTCAGTGTTAACTGTTCAGAGCTTATGTTTTCGTCTGCCTACTTACAAGTTAGTTGGCCTCAGGATAACTTACCTCATATTGAAGTCTCCCTCCACATAAAGTCGTTATTTCCATCTACATCTTATTATATTGTGAAAAATAACTGGATCATTATTATAAACTTTTAATTGAGTCCTTCTCCAACTTAAGTTTAAATGAAAGCGATGAATATTCTTGCACCATTGAGCCCCAACTTTTGAAATTACGAATTAAAATTCAGCTCATAACACCTGCTTCGGGCTGATTTATTTTTTATGGTAACCAATTACGCGTAGTAGATAAGAAAGTGGTGTTATTCATAAAAGAATTATCTAATAATTAGAAGTGTAATAGTAAGTATAAAATTTTATTATGTGGAGTTCATTTTATACATCCACTCTGGCACTCTTTCACAATTGACAACACAAAGAAAATTTTAAATGAGGCAGTTTAAAATAAACTTCGTATACCAATATGTATTTTATAGTGTACAACATAAAAGTGTCAAACAGCGATGAATTTGTAGAGCGTATTTATTTATGAAAATGTTCTGTTAAAACTACAGTGGTTTGCATTTTTTCCAAATCCTAATTAAAACTTATTCCTATTTTGTAAAGTTTTGATTAATAGCCTATTACTGTATGTTTGTTATTGTCAATAGTCATTAAACATTTTTTCCTAAACAACGGTCTTGTATTTTTTATTCCTTAATACTGAAGATATTATAACGAATCATAAAGTCCCTTTTAGCGAATTTCCCATATAGGGAATAAGCTATTACCGTAGTACTCATGGTAAGACCTGGACCCGGGACCGATTTTTTTTTTTTCGTTTTGAGGTCCCTAGAGGCCAAAAACACCATCCGTTCAAATTCATATATATATATATATATTTATTTATATATATATTTATAAATATATATTTATATATATATTTATAAATATATATTTATATATATATATATAGGTATACTAGTGGGCCTTAAGTTGATACTTGTCTTAAATCTTACCTACTCTTGTTGATACTCAGTCTAAAGTTGATACTATCAACATTGGAGCACTCTGGTATCAACATTTCAGTTATATATTCACTTGTAAATCTATATAAATGCACTGCTAATGTTGATACTGTCGTATAACCTAAAAATCGGTCGTGGCGGACTTTGGTGTATATTCCCAGCATTTTGAGGTTATGTTATGTGGCTGTGCTCTACATAAATGCACTGCTAATGTTGATACCATCGTATCACCTAAAAACCGGTCTGTTAGTAGCCTATTGGTGTAGATGCGTGGACTTTGGTGCATATTCCCAGCATTTTGAGGTTATGTTGTGTGGCTGAGCTCTATATAAATGCACTGCTAATGTTGATACCATCGTATAACCAAAAAACTGGTCTGTTAATAGCTTATCGGTGTAGATTCGCGGACTTTGGTGGATATTCCAAGCATTTTGAGGTTATGTTATGTGGCTTAGCTCTACATAAATGCACTGCTAATGTTGATACCGTCGTACAACCTAAAAACCGGTCTGTTAATAGCGTAGTGGTATAGAGTGGCGGACTTTGGTACATATTCCCGGCATTTTGAGGTTATGTTATGTGGCTGAGCTCTATATAAATGCACTGCTAATGTTGATACCATCGTATAACCTAAAAACTGGTCTGTTAATAGCTTATCGGTGTAGATTCACGGACTTTGGTGCATGTTTCCAGCATTTTTAGGTTATGTTATGTGGCTTAGCTCTACATAAATGCACTGCTAATGTTGATACCGTCGTACAACCTAAAAACCGGTCTGTTAATAGCCTAGTTGTGTAGAGTGGCGGACTTTGGTGCATATTCCCTGCATTTTAGGTTATGTTATGTGGCTGAGCTCTATATAAATGCACTGCTAATGTTGATACCATCGTATAACCTAAAAACTGGTCTGTTAATAGCTTATCGGTGTAGATTCGCGGACTTTGGTGGACATTCCTAGCATTTTGAGGTTATGTTATGT
Source organism: Macrosteles quadrilineatus (assembly GCF_028750875.1). Classification (NCBI taxonomy): domain Eukaryota; kingdom Metazoa; phylum Arthropoda; class Insecta; order Hemiptera; family Cicadellidae; genus Macrosteles; species Macrosteles quadrilineatus. Next base: position 76,135,179 of record NW_026542602.1, on the reverse strand, counting down.
GGCTTAGCTCTACATAAATGCACTGCTAATGTTGATACCATCGTATAACCTAAAAACCGGTCTGTTAATAGCGTAGTGGTATAGAGTGGCGGACTTTGGTGCATATTCCCTACATTTCGAGGTTATGTTATGTGGCTGAGCTCTATATAAATGCAATGCTAATGTTGATACCATCGTATAACCTAAAAACTGGTCTGTTAATAGCTTATCGGTGTAGATTCGCGGACTTTGGTGCATATTTCCAGCATTTTGAGATTATGTTATGTGACTGAGCTATAGATAATTGCACTGCTAATGTTGATACCGTCGCATAACCTAAAAATCTGTCTTGTTAGTAGCCTATTGGTGTAGAGTGGCGGCCTTTGGTGCATATTCCCAGCATTTTGAGGTTATGTTATGTGGCTTAGCTCTATATAAATGCACTGCTAATGTTGATACTGTCGTATAACCTAAAAATCGGTCTGTTAATAGCCTAATTGAGTAGAGTGGCGGACTTTGGTGCATATTCCCAGCATTTTGGTGCATATTCCCAGCATTTGAGGTTATGTTATGTGGCTGAGCTCTATATAAATGCACTGCTAATGTTGATACTGTCGTATAACCTAAATCCGGTCTGTTAGCCTAGTTGTGTAGAGTGGCGGACTTTGGTGCATATTCCCAGCATTTGAGGTTATGTTATGTGGCTGAGCTCTATATAAATGCACTGCTTGTGTTGATACTGTCGTATAACCTAAAAATCGGTCCGTTACCAGCCTTGTAATGTAGATTTTCAATCCTATTGTATGAATAGAAGCTTGATTTTAATGTCATTGACTTAGAGCGCCAGCAGGCAGTGACCACAGAATTAAAATAGAACGGGCACGCCAAACGGTAGAGTGAAGTGAAGCCTGTTTCCAATGCTTCGCACCTAACCGACATTGTATGCCACTGTGACGAGTCACCCAATACGGTGCGCACACCTAACTGTTTTGTATTTTTACTATCTATTTTACTATTTTCTAAACTATTTTTTAGTCACTGACACATTTTTAACAACTAAGAATGTAGTAGACGTAATGGTGTCAACATTTTTAAAACAATGCATATGACTCATCTTGTTTCCAAATGATAATTTCTTGGATCGTTTTTGTTATACCAGCTGATCAGCTTTTTTCTAATGTTTGGGATTGTACAGTTATGTTTTCTGTTTTCACCTATAATAAAATGAGTTACTAAAGTTATTTGAATCTGTTCTTTTATTAAAACACAGCAGTTTTCAAATGATAATTTCTTGAATCGCCATTTCAGACAAAGTATTAAATGTCTTAAAGTGTTAAAATAATCCATCGAATAGTTATCATCAATCAGTAGATTCATTTCTATGTACACACATGGCAAAATTAATATTGATTGTTTCATAAATTATATATTTATGGAATGATGAAGTAAGCTGTTTTTGGTGTAGTATGTGAGGAAAAGGTTACTCAGGGGAAATTCAAAACTAATACTGATTCCTGAAAAGGTAGGATAGAGGAGAAATATGGAGTCTTGAGGGTCTTAAATCAGTTCAGTAACTAGCCACCCCATAATTTTATACTTCAAGATTGTTAATATGAAACTAGCTGTAGATAATAAACTGGGATGGTAATGGGAAAGGATTAAATATATAATGATATTAAAAGTATCAGTAATTGTACATCGGCATTTAGAGGACAAAATGATGTGCGAGAGAGAACAATACCTTTTCCTACAGTCACCTGACAATGTGGGCTTTCTTGCACTGATTATAGAACAGAAAGCTGCTAATTGCTGCATTTACTTACTTCGCCGCACACTTTTGACTTTTCGCGCCGTTTTCTTCTTTGTCACACACGACACCACTCTCTACCAAATAACACAAAAAACGTGCTTTCATTATGCTCACAATCCTTTTACGCTGGGAAATGGGTTGATGACACTTAAAAATACCATGACTACGATCAGCTGGTGCAGCATTTCCCATTTTAATTTTTTTTATTCAAGCCTAACCTAAAAATGTGTTATAAAGTGTTTGGAAGACTAATTATTTATATGATTTTTAGTAATTGCAGGAAAAAATATAATGTGTAACAAAAGTGAAAAGTACCTTTGCTGCACACGAGAGGAAATAATGTTTACGCACGAGCCGTAGGTGATTGTGGAAAGTATCTCTAGAGAAAAATCATTTAAATTATTAGTCTTTCAAAGACAATGCACTGGGAATAGGGATCTGAAAAGAATCATCTGTCACATACCAAAGCCCCAGGTCAGTAAAGGAAATAGTAATTTAGGTTCAGTACAGGATGTATCAGTGGTAATTCTCGAGGGTTTTCTTCCTCTTCTTCTTAGTTAAACAGACGCTATTGTCTGAAATTCTATTTTATACCTTATTTTTTGTTGCTGACCTGATTGATGGGTCATAACAGTTGCTATAACTCATCAGAAGTCATTCCCTATGTTTGACTTGGTTAAAAAGATTGTGTATTAGGCAGAATTTAGTAATTTAGATCAGCGCAATCTGTAGGTGGCTCACATCAACTACGACGATTTTGGTCACAAAGCTGGCTATAAAGTTAACATGGGGATGGAATGTCTAGTTGTATTGATGGGTTAAAGCTAAATTTAATGGGTAAGAGTATGTGAACCACAGGAAAACTAAAAACACAGAGTAAGGAACTACTTATTTAGTTTATTAAAAAAAAGTAACTCAAAATGTTTTCAAGAGTCTACAGTCGAATAATCCAGCTATAATCTCTATATTAAATTCTATAACCTAATAACACGAATAACAGTAATATTTACAATGAGTTTAAAAGAATCAACTTACAGATTACCGATGTGTAACTCATTGAGATACTCGCCTCGCGATGTTTATAACAGTAATCAACATGTCCTGTAAATATTGTATCATTTTCATAACCTGGGGCCCATTTCATAATAAACTACAAGTTACAAGTTACAACTTGTAACTTGTAATTTCCATTAGATTTGCATTGGGCGATCAGCTGATTTACTAATAATATTAGTTTGTAATTTATTATGAAATGGGCCCCAGGTATTGCTTTTTAATGTTTTCTACAAACATTTCCTGACTTATAGCCAAGTAAGGTTGTCCACGATTATCTTCGTTATTGATAAACCTAAGGCATTCCGGCCGGTTTTCTCCTTCTCAAAATTCCTCGCTGTACAGGCAACACAGGTCATTGATAGAGGGCCAATCGAGAACCAAAAATCGTTTTGGGGTAGTGTTAGGGTGCATTTGTAACCTAATATAGTTGAGTTTGTCCAGGGTCAGGTGCTGGCTGTGATGAGTTAAGCCTACTACGCGCCACTGTTCTGTAGCTGCGGTCGTTATCACGATACGCCTCATGTCTATGTTTCGTTGTCGTTGCGTCGTAGGCATTTAAAAAAAACAGCAAATAAACAAATTTTAACTACACAAAAAACGATAAATGCACAAATTTAAGTTACAATTATGCTAACATGATCCGTCATAGCGACACAAAACAACGATAAATACACAAATTTAAGATACAACCATACTAACACGATCCGTCTTGGGGGTTATATTTACACAAACTCAAATAGTAAATAAATGTACTCAATGCGTTTCAATGAATTAAAAAATAAATATGATGATCAAAATGTAAACAATTATGTTCTTCATAAGGATAACATGGGAACTTTCAAAGCCACTGGGGCAGAGCCCAAGGGACTTTTTCAAAACAGTTTGCAAATCTACGCGACACGCTCTTTTCAATGAGACGTCAATGGATAAAATCGATTAAGAAATGGCGGAGGAGTTCAACCGACTAAGTTTCATGTAGCGTATTAATTATATAGAATAGGCAGTGATTGATAATTAACTTATTCGGTAATAATGTATGAATAAATTCAAAGTTTGTTATTATCCTTAAGTCAGTTTAGTCAACTCCCATTTAAAAGTATGACCTCAAAAAGGCTGTAGCATTAGAGTTGCAGAGAGGACATCTATTGTCACAAAATCACGGAAATGTTTACCACAAAAGATCGACCAATACGATTTTAATACTATTTATTTAATGGTTCTTCCAACAGAAGAATTTTATTCGCAGGAAACCTGCAGATTCACTTCCTATATGTTATTCTTATGAATGAATCTTTTGAAGACTTACTTTTGGACATGAGTTGACAAAATTTTTTTTAAGGCAGGATTTTCGAATAAGTCTTTATACATTCTCTGAATATGCAAATGTGTTGTAACGGGGTTATTTAGGCGTACCGTTGATACATATTACAATATATTAGGCTATCCTTAAAAAATTGAATGTGGTCATTATTTTGAAATTTAAAAATTAACTTATACTGTTAATACAGTTCAATGAAATGGCGACCATACATAGTAGGTGTTTTAAGCCAAGTATGAATGGAGATGAGTGTAGGATGAGTGGCGCGATCTTGTAGTCTTGTTAGTGACTAAGGCCGACATTCCTTAGACACAGCTGTTAATTAATAGCCCATACAGCTAATGGCAACTAAGGGACCTACAGTTTATAGTGGAATCCGAACCACATTTTCCCTTGGTATATACGATTTGGTCTAATTATCAGGATAGTACTGCGGATAATCGTAGTACTTACTCGTGCGGACGTTAATCCACACCTGGGAGTATCGCATCCACAGTGCATGCCTATAAATATCCACAATTCGTGACCTCCTAGTACAGTAGCTGGATTACATGACGACGCCACCCGTCCCAGTATTTGAAAGAAAATACTTTAAAATACTTTCTTAGTAAGCATCTAAAGATTTAGAAACAGATATTTTGAATACTAGATAATATGAAAAATTGACCATTCTACACCTGACTTTCATTGATCCTCTTTCTCAATTTAACAGTTTATAACTGAGTTTTGGTTTGCTAAACAATTATTACTACTACCTTGAATAAATGGACAGTTCACCACAGTTTATTTACTTTATGTTTAAGAAATGTGTGTAAAAACAATGATTCAGTACGATGTAATACTTAAAGGGGTACCAAGTGCAAAATGCGTAATATTATATTATTTTCTTAACTTTTTCATCTCTCGTTTACAGTTGCAGACGATCCATTCATGTTTTCAGCCTGACTTTAAAATTGATCTGATGAGTAATCTGCTCATATTTCACCTTTATGACATCAAAATGAAAAAGTAAATCGGTCCCGGGCATAGGTCTTACCGTGCCACCTACGGTAATAACTACTTCCCTAAAGGGTAATTCGCTAATAAAAGGAAACAAAGGGTCTTTTGCGTCTCTTTCGAGTTTTATTGCGTACATAAAAATCTAAAGCTAGTTTACAAATCTACACGTCAAGATGGTTATTTTGATGTATATATGTTGGAGTAAGTATTAGCTAAAACAAAAAAAGCCTTAACCTTATCGAGAGCAATCTTTCCATGACACATTAAGGTTACAGTGTGTTTTGGCATTAGCGAAATATAAACAAAACATCTGAACAGTATTTGTAATCTAATCTTCGTAAAAGTCGGCGGATTTCACAGGTTTGCTCTGTTATATCCCCATATTAAGTTTTAACGAAAAATATCACCATTTTACAGCAATTTTTACAACAGTTTGGCTAATAGTAATAGCTAATAGTAAACCAAAGTTTTACAAAAGGAAATTTCAAGGCTGTTATTGTGTTACGTGATTTATTCCGTACGTATTTAGGATTTAGGAAGAAAAATCACTTGTACAATAATTATATAATGTTTCCAAACTCGCTTCAAATGAAGCTTTACATGTGTTTATATAGTTTATTGTTTTACACCATTGCCAGTCTTTGCTTATCCTCGAGTCGTGGGAATGATTTGCAACGGAAGTTCCGATAGATAAGAAAGTACTCGGCTTTAACGTGAGCAGTTGTGGAGCAATTGTTCATTATTTTTATTCCAGGAACCAGTTGTCATTGTTTAATGAAGTTGTGGTTTTTGACAGAGGAATTTAAATATAAGAAAATTAGTCCACACTTTACAACAACTTACTATTTAATTCTGAAAACTTACTACATAATTTGAACATGTATTTGCACGATGTTACTTTTGCAGTAGTGAAAATCATTAAAACACACCAAATTAAAAAAAAATGAATTCAAATTGAATAACATCAATTGTACATGCGGATGAAAATGGTTTTGTATCAGTATTTACGAAAATACCCTTCCTCACTCTCAGTTCTCTTTAGTGAAAACACTGTGAGTACACGATCATCTCCTATTTCTGCAATAAATATTATTGGGGGGGGGGGGGAGGGTGATGCGATGCCAGCCACTGATACCCAGTTATGGAGGACTGTTCCATACCTTGCCTGGAGACGTGTTCTTTGATCGATATACACTGAGATGTAAAAATGTGTGATTTTTAACACTATGTAGTTGTATGCATTTATATGTATTTTACTAGTACATTCTTTGAATTTATATGACCTCAGGCAGTTAACATTCAAACAGTTGGTGTTGGTAAATTACATCTAGATCTTTGGGTGCAAGTTTCAACAATGGAGAGAAATAAATTAACAAATGGGGTGATTTTCATTACAATTAATGCACAGTTCGAGTTCATTACCAATGTAACAATTTTTGAGCTGTAGAATGATGGATTGCTTTTGTTGCTGTTGTATGCTGAGCTGACTCCGTTAAAGCCTACATCTGAATTTATGAAATGTGCATTTTCCAATCATTACAAACCATTTTTTACTGTACGACTGTCTTTAGAGTAGGAAGACCTTCTGTGGTCACACGTATTTCCTCGAAACGTGTCCATTTAACATCACATTAACATAGAATTACTTATCGACAGTGGTAACATCTAAGCTACTTAAAGAAGAACTTTGCTCTCGTAACTGAAATATAATGCCTTACATTTTTGTCAATTACTTCTTGGAAAATGGGCATGTGAATGAGTTGGTTTATAAAATGCTATGATTTTAACACCCATGGATTATGATAACGTTTTGTGAGGGTTTCATAAGTAAATTTATAGTTATCACTTGTTGACAACTGTCAATGCCCCAATTAAATGTAAAGGGCCATTGAGAAGTGAGAACAAAAACATATTACAACTTAAATTTTTCGTACAGTACAATTTCAAATTCGCAGAATATCCGGGTTACTAGTCAGGATAGTACCTAGTAATTTAATTTTATTTACAGGCTAAACTATTGTACTTGGGATACATTAAATCCACGTAATTTAAGCTACAAAATTATTAATACAACATAATTTTCGATTTCATTAAACAGCGTGCAGGGAAATAATTGCACCATATGATGGGTTAACCGAGAAATTGGTTATCCGAAACGGCTTCCCCCCCTTTATTTCGGTAAACCGGGGTTCTACTGTATATGTGAACAACTTCTAAATCAACAGTATTGATCTTAATCAAGAGCTAAAGACATTCTTACCATTGCAGGAAATACAGAAACACATTTGAATTTTGATAGGTACTTCAGTTTCTAACATTTTGCAGAGATACAATAAATGCATACAGCCAAACATATGTTGAGGTAAGACTAGTTTCTGCATTCTTAGTTTAGGCAACGTAAAAATGAAGATTCTATGCGATTTACATACAAAACTGTAGGCTAATATAATTTATACAGATTTTGTGAATTTCTGTAGAGATGATTATTATTTTATAAAGACGTAAATGTGTACAATACCGAACAAAAGGGGAGTTTTGAACAATGATTTTATTTTGAAAATGGTTAGAATATGTTTTAATGGCAATAGACATTCTCACCAATCCAGTAAGTACAGGAAGGCAATTTCAATCTTTATAGGTACTGTTGCTTCCTCGAAATAGTCCACGTACATTGGAATTTTAGCGTTATATACGCAATGACAGACATACAAAGAAAGCAGATGGACTGAAATTGAGATACGATACAACTCATTTTCGTTTATTCTATAATAATAGTCATTCGTTGAATGACTAATATTATTTGTTTGGTTTACTTTGCGGTGCAGCGTATTGTATCCATTTCCGGTTACAGTGTTGCCATCTATTTTCCCTGCATTGTTGCCAAGTCTACTCCGTTCAACGTTTGTGTCACTTTATATATTACTATTCTCGCATTTAAAGCGAGCTGGTCTAGTGGTTAGAGCGCGGGACTCCGGTAAATCACTAATGGATTTTATCTAAGTGATATTGCCGTAACCCATAGGTCTAGCCTGAAGTAATGTGAAAAACAATTACGGGCTCGTGTCTACTAGCGTCCTAGGAAAAAAAATCTCGCATTTACAACTACGTATATTTGTTCCGATTGTGAGCTCAAAACTACGGAGATGTAACTGATGTCAACAAACTCTACCCAAACCCACTAGGGGCGGGGGCCACTTAGATCTATATCTATTTTTACTTATTTAATACGCAAGCAGGTTTTTTGTGACAATTACTCCTCCGAAACTACTGAACCGATTGACATGTTTTTGATGTCATTGGAAAGAGCGTAACGTGAAGTTGTGCAGGAAACTTTCTTTTTAGGGAAATAATTAGAGAGTGAGGCCCTGGGGCCTTTTAAAGTTTCGTATTTCTCCATAAGGATAACATAGGAGATAATTTTTATTTACAGAAACATATGTTTGTTACTTGAAAATAGTCAAAGTCTACTACATAACAATTGCTGTGACTTATGACTGTTAACGTATACTACATTTCAATCAAGGATTGTATAACTTAAAGTTTACTAATAATGGATCTTACTACTTTATTTTAATGCTGGGAATAGTAAAATTTTGTTGAGAATAAATTACCATGATTTAGAAAACTTTACTATAATAGTTTATGTATTTAAAATCTTTGACATTATTAATTCATTTGAAACAAAACAGCTGATCGACAAATCAAACATGACTTAAGTTGTTTCAATTATTTCGTAAGACACTTTTTGTTTTGTTTTCAAACAAACTGCAGCGAAGATGGGTTCCGAACCACTCGGACACCACTAAACTAAACGTAATCGAATGTTATCTCGGTATAACTAGCCTATATGATGTGACTTTAGTTGTTTTTTATAATTTTTGGTAAAATAATATTAATTTTTTTAACAAATGACAGCTAATTCATAGGTTCCGAACCACTGGGACATCACTAACTAAAACATAATCGAATTATATCTTGATTTAACAATAAAATATGACTGAGAAGTTCTCATTGCCTGGGGCCCATTTCATAATAAGCTACAAGTTACAACCTGTAATTTGTAATTTCCATTAGATTTGCATTGGGCAATCAGTTGTTTTATTAATAATATTACTTTGTAGTTTATTATGAAATAGGCCCCTGAAAATAATATTTAAATATTTCTTTATCAATTATTCCTCAGCAAAGGTAGGTTCCGAACCACCGAAACATCACGAACCTCATAATCGAATGGTATATTGATTTAACGTTAGATATGACTTTAGTAGTTTTCATTGCCTGGTTGAATAGTATTTTATCAATTTTAAATTAATTGAGCGGAGCGAAGCGAAGCGAGCGAAGCTCTTATACTACACTCCCTGCTTTTGTTTTACAAATACTCCTCCTGAACGGCTGAAGCGATCTGCACGAAATTTAGCACAGTCATAGTAACCAACCATGGGAAGGTATAAATCTGAAATGGTACAAATCGGACCACAGGGCTTTTCCCTACGTGAATTTA
>NW_026542602.1:75965944-76125416 GCF_028750875.1 Macrosteles quadrilineatus | reverse complement strand
ACAAGTAAAATAGTAGACAACAACAAATTGGATTTAGTTCTTCGAAAAGGAGTCTTCCCTTATGATTACATCGATGGATTGCACAGATTTGACGAGACATCACTTCCTCCACCAGAAGCCTTTAGCAACAAGCTGAACAATTCAGAAATATCACCAGAAGATTACCAACATGCATGCAGAGTTTGGAACGAACTTGATATGGAAACATTAGGGGATTATTCAGATTTTTATGTTAAACTCGATGTTACTTTGCTTTGTGATGTGATGGAGGAATTCAGAAACACCTGTTTAGGAGCATACGGATTAGACCCTCTTCATTCTTACACCTCTCCAGGATTAGCTTGGCAGGCTATGTTAAAAGAAACCAATTGCAAACTTCAACTTTTAACAGATATTGATATGGTGCTTATGGTTGAGTCCGGTGTCAGAGGAGGATTGACTCAAAGCGTTGTAAGACATGTAAAAGCCAATAATAAAGATCTGCCAAACTACAACCAGCAAGAACCATCAGTTTATCTTGGGTATTTTGATGCAAACAATTTGTATGGATGGGCAATGTCCAACCCCCTTCCATATGATAACTTTAAATGGATAGACCCAGAGTCAATTGGAGATATTGTTCAAATTCAAAACATGGTGACAAAGGATATATATTAGACTGCGATTTCGAATACCCAGAACATCTACACGACCTTCACTACGATCTTCCTCTTTTACCAAAAACTGAAATCTCGCCAACTGGAAAACATCCTAAATTAATGATGAATTTAAATAACAAGCAAAGATATGTAGCGCACTTTTGGACTGTACAACAAGCACTTGAATTAGGACTTCGTCCTAACCAAAGTACACAGAGTTTTGGAATTTTCTCAATCTTGCTGGCTGAAACCCTACATCGATTCCAACACTACAAGAAGAGCAGCAGCAACGTCAGCCTTTCAGAAGGACTTTTTTAAATTAATGAATAATGCCATATTCGGTAAAACTCTGGAAAATAAAAGGAAACACAAAAATGTAAAACTTGTAACAGATGCTAGGAAATTGGAGAAACTTGTACAGAAGCCCAACTTTGGATCATCAGTAATCATTAATGAAAACCTTGTTGCCGTATCTATGAAGAAAACTAGTATAAAAATGGATCGACCTTTGTATATAGGAATGTCAATATTAGATATATCAAAACGCACATGTATGATTTTCACTACAACAAGATGGTTGCACATTATGGAAGAGAGAACATAGTTATAACTTACATGGATACAGATGCCTTTTATTTACAAGATAATTACTCAAGATATGTATAGAGATCTTCGCACATTTGTATATAAAGATGAATTTGATTTTCTGACTATCCTAAAGATCATCCAAACTACGATCAAGACAGAAACAAGAAAGTATTAGGGAAATTTAAAGATGAGGCTAACGGAGTGTTACTTGAAGAAATCGTGGCACTTATATCAAAATTGTATGCTGTGAAACTACATGATGACAACATTATAAAAAAGGCAAAAGGTGTAAAGAATTTGTATTTGAAGAAAAATGTACTTTTTGAAGACTACAAGCAAGTGTTGTATGAAGATAAAGTTTTAACTGCACACTTTAACACAATCAGGAGTTATAATCATCAACTATACAGCGTGACAGAAGTTAAGAAGGCGCTCTCCTGCAACGATGACAAACGACACATCCTACCAGACCGGATCCACACACTTCCATTTGGTCACTATTCCCTTAACCCTATCGACTAATTACCTTTTCATCGTCCTACACCACTTATCCTTTCTCCTTTCCGTAAAATTGGGGGAACACAGCATTGCCCGCTGTGTTCCCCCTTTTTTACACAAGGTTTGAATGACCTTGACCTATATAAGGAGATGTAAGAAAAAATGAAAATCATTACTTTGCCAACATTGACAGTAAAAACACAACATAACTATATAAGGAGATGCACGAAAAAATGAAAATCATTACTTTGCCAACATTGACAGTGAAAACAACATAATGGCTTTTAAAGAAAACATTGTAAATGAGCTACACAAACCTGCAAGAGTAAACTTTCCAAGAAGAAATACAACTGTAAAAGGAATAAATGATTTGTATCAAGCAGATTTAATTGAAATGCGGCCATATAGTAAAATAAATAAAGGACATCATTATATACTTACAGTGATTAACTGTTTTACCAAAGTTGCAGATGCATTACCATTAAAGGATAAAACTGGGTAAAAGCGTAACACAAGCCATGGAAATCGCTATAAAGAGAGATAAAAACAAAATGAAACATTTACAAACTGATGATGGCAAAGAATACTTTAATAAAAGTTTTTCAGAGTTAATGAAAAAATACAACATAAACCACTACTCAACCAAATCTGAAAAAAAAGCGGCTATAATTGAAAGATTTAATAGAACGTTAAAAGGAGCGATGTATAAAATGTTTTCAAACAGAGGAGCCTACTTATGGATTGATATTTTACCAAAGTTAATAAGTGATTACAACAACAGGTTTCACAGAACTATTGGAATGACGCCAAATGAAGTAAACAAGAAAAATGCTAAACTTGTATTAAAAAGAATAAAGCACAATACAAAACCTAAAGTTGAAATAAAGAAGCCTAGAAAATTCAATGTAAATGATAAAGTTCGAATAAGTAAGTATAAAACGATATTTACTAAAAAATATCTACCTAATTGGACAAATGAAGTATTTACCATATACAAAGTGCAACCAACTATACCAGAAACATACATATTAAAGGATAATAAAAGCAATTTGTTACAAGGTGCGTTCTACGGACATGAACTATTGAAATCTACAGTAGGTGATGTATATCTTGTTGAAAAAGTGTTACAAAGGAAAAAAGACCAAGTTAAAGTACGATGGCTAGGTTTTAACAAAAAAGAAGATTCTTGGATACCTATAAAAGACCTAATTTAACGGGAACAGCTCATTGTATCATTGGATTTTGAATAAGATGGAGATTGTTCATCATAAAGATCAATTCAACATTAGTAATATTGATGATTACACTGTTGATAACGACACAATCAACATTGGCAAACATGGTAGTTTACTTCCAAACACAGTCAGATGTATTATAAGTGGTCCTTCAAACTGTGGAAAAACTAATGTCGTATTTAATTTGATTACAAATCCTAAAGGATTGAGGTTTAATAACTTATACATATTTTCAAAGTCACTACATCAGCCAAAGTATCAATTGTTGGAGAAAATCATATCGCAGGTGTCAGGTGTTAACTTTTATAAATTTAACGCCAGTGATAAAGTTTTGCAACCAAACCAAGCTAAACCATATTCAGTATTTCTATTTGATGACGTTTCATGTGAAAATCATGATACTATTAGGAACTATTTCGCCATGGGAAGACATAATAATATTGACAGCATATATATAGGACAAACATACAGTAAAATTCCAAAGCAGCTTATCAGAGATAATGCAAATGTTATAATTTTGTTCAAACAAGATGAAACCAACCTGAAACACGTATATAACGATCATGTAAATGCTGATATGTCATTTGATAAGTTTAAACAAATTTGTGGAAAAGCATGGGCAGAAAAGTATGGATTTTTGGTCATTATGAAAGAACAAGCCATAAAAGACGGACGATATAGAATAGGGTTTGATAAATACGTTCTGCTTCACTAAATATCACTATTTCAAATCAACACTTCGTACTGTAAACATGGCAAGTCAAGAAAAGCTCTTAAAAGAAATAAAATCACTTAGTGATTCTATTAGACATAAAAACAGAGCTCTGAAGCTAGGTATAAGCGAAAGAGAAAAGTTTATAGAATCAACATTTAAACCTGTTACTGATCCTTTAAACAGATTAGTTAAAAATATTGAAAAACCTTTCGAAGGAGATGCTATTCTACCAATTTCTAAGTATGAAAAAGAATCAAGAGGTTATGAACAATATAAACAATTTCAATCGACTGAAGAAAGTGGTGAAAGCGAAGAAAGTGAAGAAACAGAAGAAACAGAAGAAACTGAAGAAACTGAAGATTCAAGAGAAAAGGAAGGATTTTCCGCACGTTCAGAAGAAGGATCTACTAATCCTACAAATTTAAGTACATTAAGCACAAACATAGCATTCAAAGGGAATTTGGGCAGAAAATATTTATTACAAATGTTACATTCAACACAGGCTAATCGAAGATATCACATTTATGGAGCTAGACTTGAAGACAATGGTATTATGATTGGAGACAGTAATTTGGATATTGATGAAAACGATAACATCCTTATTGGTAACCAAAAATATAAAGGTACAACAGGACTGTTTGAACTTATTTTTAAAAACAAACCTGGTAAATATACCAAAAAAGACCTATCAGTGTTTAAAAATATACTAAATGATACAAATGCACATAAAAAGCAGTATTCCAAAGATTTGCCCATTTATCGAAATCGATCAATAAAATACACAAGTGTCATAGCTGATCTTTTTCCAACACAAGTGAAAAAATCTCAACTTAAAAGAAGAGCTATATCTACAGCTGAATTAAATGTGTTACACAAAAGACCAAGAACCAACGAACCTACATCTTCAGGGAAAGGATTATTAAAAAGTCTATACAATACCAACATAATATATTATAATGATGTCAATAAGCTGGTTGATCGAATGAGATTATTACATGAAGCCATGGAAGCCGGTCATACCGGATTGGACAATGAATGGGTAGCTTTAATCGATGAACTACGAAATCGAAGGATTATTGCTTAATCATCGCATATAAAAGGAGGACAAGAATCGAGGGAACTCAGTTGAATCATGAGCGTGGACAAGTTTGGAAGGTATTCCAATTTTGGAGAAAAACCAAAATCCAATGGTAAAAGATATAGTTTACCATTAACAGCTGAAGGAGATTATAACATAAGCAGCAAACGATTGAAGTTTGTAAAAGATCCAGAAGATGATAATGATGCAATAAATTTGAAAACTTTAAAAAGTGAAAAATTGTTGAGCTTACAACTTCAAAACGACTCTTATAATGCCAAGTCTCATAGAATAACAAATGTTGGTGAACCAATAGAAAACTCCGATTCCGTCACCAAAGATTATTTACTTTCAAAACTGTCAAATACTTTACAAGTTAATAATGAAGTTTACGATGTTAAAAACAGAAGAGTTACAAACTTAGCTGATCCTGTCGATAGTCAAGATTCAGTCAATAAAGGATATTTACATTCTATAATCCCTGAAAGAAAAGAAGATAGATTCTCTTTTTATAACTTTGTTATAAATGATATAGGATACCCTAAAGAAGATTCGGATGCAGTTAACCTCAAATATGTTAAAGATAATTGTATTATTCACGATAATGAACAAATTGATTGCAAAGGTAAAATATTACATAAGGTTAAAGAAGGATTAAAACCAACAGATGCTGCCACTGTAAGTCAAATCATGTTACAAAAGAATGGAAATTGGCATGCTGAGAACAAAAAGATAACTAATGTAAAAGGGGGAGTAAATCCTGAAGATGTGGTAGTTTTTAAACAAGTTCCTGTAATAACCGATGAATATAAACATAATAATATAAAGACTACCACTTTTGATTGTAAAAACTTACCATTAGCAAATGTTCATAATGCAGTTTTACCTCACGAAGCGGTAACTTTGGATCAGATGAAAGATCATATAAAAAGCCAGTGTATAATAAAAGATGAACAAAATGAAGAAATATACACATGTAATAATAAAAGAATAACAAATCTTGAAGATCCACAACAAATGGATAATGCTGTCAATGTAAACTATCTTGCTAGACTTTTGGGTACTGTAATGTTTGATTTTCACAATATGATACCAGCATATCCAGGACATAACAAAGTGCATCCAGATCAAAGAGATCAATGGATTGATAGGGTTATTATGAAGCAATATTTTATGTCTAGCAGAACAAAGATGCTTAGAACTAAACCTGTAGAAAGATTTCACCATTAGAAAAATGTTTAAAATACAGTTTTACCTCACGAAGCGGTGACTTTGGATTAGATAAAAGATAATATATAAAAGCAAGTGTTAATAAAAGATGAACAAAATGAAGAAGTACACACATGTAATTATACAACATATTCAAAAATATAACAAAGAAGATGATAATACAAAAAGTATAATATGGATTGATAAAGGTACATAATAAGAAATCAATTCATAAATGAAACATTCATTGTCAAACACTTGAGGAGTGAAGCCGATGTGGGTACATTCCCCTATAAATAGAGATGTTAAAGGTAAAGCACATCAGTCGTGATATAGAGAGCTTGAAGAGAGGAAGAGGATTGACATCATCAGCAGTTTCTCTATTATCTAAACCAATTGGAGCAATTGTTAACAAAACAATAGATTTACTACCAGTAGAACTGCATTTGCCTGGAGGATATCAATACTGTGGACCTGGAACAAAATTGAAAAAACGTCTGGAAAGAGGAGATTCTGGAATAAATAAACTAGATCAAGCTTGCAAACAGCACGATATAGCATATTCAAAGTTTGCAGATACAAAAAATAGATCCATAGCGGATAGAGCGCTTGCTGAAAAGGCTTGGCAAAGAGTAAAATCTAGTGACGCAAGTTTTGGTGAAAAAGCAGCAGCTTTGGCAGTAACAGCAGCAATGAAGACAAAAACTACGTTTGGAGGAGGAAAGAGGAGGAAAGGCCGAAAACGAACGGTTAAAAAGCAAGGAGGTAGTATTAAAAGGAAAAGAAGGAATAATCAAAATAAAAAAAACAAGAAACCAACAATATGGTCAATGATAAAAAAAGGAGGAGGATTATACTTAAGACCATACCGTGTGTATTAAACAAGAAAAAACAAATACTAATTCCAAACAAAGAGTTGACAAATAAAGAATTAATTATATACGCTTCTTGTATGAAAATACCATTTTTTAGAGGAGTGTTTATGAAAGATGCATTGCCCGGTAAAATATGGAAAAATGAGACTGGAATAGTTAATTTAGAAAACAGTGAAGGTCCTGGCACTCATTGGATATGTTATAAAAAACTTGATCAAATTATTTATTATTTCGATAGTTACGGTAATATGCCACCACCTAAAGAGCTTCAACGTTACTTTCGCACAGCAAAAGAAGTATTTTACAACTATAACAGAGAACAACCTGACGATACAACAATTTGCGGACACTTATGTTTAGATTTTTTAGCTAGAAGCGTTAGTCAACTTTAAGATGTCTTCCTATACGGTCTCATTGACCGGCACTTCATCAACTCTGCGCAGTATTCTATTTCCAGCTCTACGATTGCAAAAAGGAAGATTATGGGAAGCTGCATTATTGGATTTAACAACATACAATTCTATTCCAAATATTTCTGAAGGAGTCAATAACAAATTACACTATTACAAAAGCAAAAATAATTTAGGAGAATTAACACCAATGAAAGAAATTAGTTTACCGACAGGATCTTACGAAATAGACCATATTAACGAATTTATACAAAAACAAATGAAAAACGAAGAACTTAACGAACTTGTTCAAAAGGAATCAGAAAAAGAATATATAACAATAAGAGGAAATAACAATACCATGAAAGCTGAAATAACTTCTTCCTATTATATTGATTTTACTCAAAAACATTCAATTGGAGGATTATTGGGATTTTCTGAAACAACTCCAATACTAGAACCTAAAAAGACCTATTCTGGTGATAAAACTGTAACAATACTGAAAGTTAATACGATAGACATTACATGTAACATTATACAAGGATCATACAGAGATGGAGAGAATAGTCATATATTGCACACATTCTATCCGACAGTCGCCCCAGGTTTTAAGATTGTGGAAAAGCCACAAAACTTGGTGTACCTTCCCTTAAACACCAGTGTGGTTTCAGACATCGTGTTGAACATACTAGATCAAGACGGAAACCTCATAGACTTCAGAGAAGAACGTATTACGATCAGGATTCACATAAAAGCATCCACCTAAACCATGGGATTGTCATTCAAGAAGAGAGAGTTGTCGGGTAAACACCTAACTAGCTCATCATCTGCAAAAGGATTAACTACTGAAAACATTCAGTTTTTACAGGATATTGGATTAAAACTCATTGAAAATGGAAATACTGGATATAGCACAAGGACCGACATTCGACGAGACTTTATGGGAAAAGGAGTATCACACGCACAACCCCTACGCTTCGTCAAAATTGAATAATAATGATGAAATTAGAATTCCTATACAACAACAGGATATTTACACTCTTCCGTGCGAAAGTTATCTATATATTGAAGGAAGAGTAACAAAAAAAGATGGAACAGCTGGAACCACCGTTCCTTTTATCAATAATCCAATGGCATTTTTATTTGATGAAATTAGATATGAAATATCTGGAGTAACTGTGGATTCTACAAAGAAAGTAGGTTTAACAAGCACATTAAAAGGATTAGCATCTTTGACACAAAACGAGAAGAATTTGTTAAGAATTGGAGGATGGGTTGCACCCGATAACGACACAATCACCCCTGATTCTGCAGGGAACTTTGATTTCTACATACCATTGAAATTATTTCTAGGCTTTGCTGAAGATTACAGAAGAGTAATAATAAATGTGAAACAGGAATTAGTGTTATTAAGATCATCAAATGATAAGGATACTATTTGCGCAGCAGCTGGAACCACTGATGCAAATTTAGACTGGAATTTAACTTTGGACAAAATCGTTTGGAGAGTACCACATGTGCGATTAAATGACGAACATAGAATAACACTGTTGAGACAACTGAAATCAGATAGAGATATTGTAATACCATTCAGAAGTTGGGAATTTCATGAATATCCAGTTTTACCTAAAACACAAAGACATACATGGACTGTAAAAACATCTACTCATTTGGAAAAAGCAAGATATGTAATATTTGCACTACAAACAAAAAAAAGGAATAATATACTAGCTAATGCCGGCCATTTCGATCATTGCAAACTAACAAATTGTAAAGTGTTTCTTAATTCACAATTTTTCCCTTACGACAACTTTAATATTTCTTTCACTAAGAAGAGGTACACTGTTTTGTATGATATGTACGCTAGATTCCAAAGTTCATACTACGGGAAAACAAACACCCCGATACTGTCTCCCGAGCAGTACGAATCAAAAGCTCCAATAATTGTAATAGATTGTTCAAAACAAAACGAATCTGTAAAGTCATCAAGTGTGGATATAAAAATAGAAATGGAGTTTGAAGAGAACGTTCCTGATGCAACATCTGCATATTGTTTAATTTTGCATGATAAAATTGTAACGTACACACCATTGACGGGATTAGTCAAAACAGTGTTGTAAATGAGTTTCACCACAACCACCAGTCGGCTATAAAAGGAGGAGCTTCGCACACCACCAATCAGTCTTTGCTCGTTCGTTGAATGGGTAACATCCTACACTACATCATGAGTAAAATGAGTTCTCCATCAGTCGTTCAAAAGGATGCAGAGGAAGCAGCATTATTGGATCAAGAAAACCATCAAGAAATCGTCAATGAAATAGAAGAATTTTTAAAGTTTCGAAAACAAGAAGACAAAGAAAACAAGGAGGACAAAGAAGAAAAAACTAAAAAAAATGGCACTAAGAGGAAGCGGAAAGATGAAGATACAATCCCAATTAATATTTTGAAAGAAGTTTTCCTACGCATTTACTATCCTATCTCACTATGTTTGGGTAAAAGTGTAACAGCTGGACTAATGAAATCATCGGAATATACACCTACAGTAATCTTGCAGCATGGTACAAAAATGGTTATATTTTCTGAAACGGCATGGGAATCTTTTCTAAAACATTTAAATCTAATTGAATGTTACTTAAATACTAATGTTTGCGGAAGGAAAACTAATATTCGACTTTTGGATTCTGACAATGAAATTGACATAGTAAAGAATCGTGGAACACTACAAGTACGATTTAGAGATTTAACTCAACATGAAAGTAAAATTTTACTCTCACGTGAAGAATTCTACATTTTAATGCATGCAACGTCTCCTATCTCTAGATATATGAAACAACTTGTATTCTCAAGTTCAATCATCAAGGAGTATTTAATTGACACACTAGAAAAACAACCGGAAAGCACCATATTATACGGACACGTGGATACATCTATTTTTAATAGATTGCCTCATGAAGTTGGTATGTGGAGACAGTTAAGGAACTTCGAATCAATTGATGAAGAAGCGATAGAAGCTGTTGAAGAATATGAAACTATAAACCAAGAAGAACCAGCAACCCAAGAAGTGTAATTAAAGAAAACAGTATAAAAGAGTGACCAAGGCGCGGTGTGAATTCAGTTGAACACTATACGTGGTGGTGTGTAGATAGGGTTAAACATTATGGATATGAAACCCTGTGTAATAGAATTTCAAGCATTTCGTGATAACAAAGATGAATTTGTGATAAAAGAATTAGTGATTTTAGATTTGATTACACATGTCGTATACCCGTTTATATTTGAAGCTCCATTTTCAGTAAACCAATTGAATGACAAAGCAAGAAGAACAAACAAATGGATAACTAAACATTTTCACCATATTCAGTGGAACGAAGGATTGATAAGCTATAAGCACTTGAACAATATCATGTATCATTTTTCTAACAAGTTTTCCCATATTTATACAAGAGGATCGGAAAAAAGACAATGGATACAACAATACACATATCACGATGTTTTCGACATAAGAATGGACAAGGATCATCAAATTAATTATGGACCTATTTGTACTTTAACAGATCACTCTTATCGCACAGTAACACAATGTGCACTACAAAACGCATACCGATTAGCTAATTTTCTAGTTCTTCACTATTGGGACAAAAATAAATTCAAACAGCAACAGTGGAAGTATTACGAAGGAAATAGCAGTGGAGGGGGGAACGTGTGCTATAAATACAGTGGACAGTCTCAGGATCCTCATCAGTATTACTCCAGACATCGCAGAGGCAACATCTCACAGGGTAGTCCTAATCAAGAAAATGGCTTCACAACAGTTTCTCCAGTCTTTGGTGGATCAGTTCAACACCCAGTCCAAATCCAGCATTCTAAGTACTAAGAAATGTCACGAATTGAAGGAACACAAACACTACATCGTTCACGAGCTGAAGAAGACAGAAACTTCACATGGAGACGCAATTTTAGCATCACTGAGCGAGGCACCGTTTTCACCAGGTGATGAACCGAAATTTCAAGTTTATCTTCCAAGACGATTTGTGCAGCAACTACAAAACGAAGACCTGCGAGGTATTCAACCAGGATCCCTCTATTTGGTATCACACGGAGTTTGCGGAAACAATTCCACTGAACTATCTCTACACATCACCCATCAATGTTAGTTTTAAGTTTTTTTCTGTAAATAACCATCTATGTACATATGTTTGTTAAATGTTTTTGTCATTAAAAAAATAAATAAAAAAATTAAAAGAGGAAACAACATATCAGCATATAATTAATTCTATATGCTGATATGTTGTTTCTTTTTTTAAAATTCAAACAAATGACCTTGAACTTTTTACTATAAATAACAGGTCCTACACGCAGTTGCTCTCAGTCTTGTTTCAACAATTCACCGAGCATCATGTCACAGCGTAAATATAATTTACCTTTTGTTTACAAATCCAAATACGATTTGGATAACTATTGTTGTAATTTAAAATGTTTTAGAAAGCCTGAGAGTAAAGTTGATGGAAAAGCTTGTAAAAAATGTGAGTCTGTTGGCTATTGCAAATGTAGGTGTAAAACATATCAAGACAAGCATCAAAATTACATACACGATCTAACACAAATGGTTAACCTACTATGGAAAAATGTAGACTAACTTGTGGCAGATGCATGAGAGCTGCTAACTCTTGCACTATAAATAGCAGCTCACAACACATTGCTTTTCATTCTTGTTTTAGAATTCAGTCGAGCAACATGTCACAGTGTAATTCAAATTCATCTTTTGATCCCAAATCGGAATACGATTTAAAATACTATTGTTGTAATCTAAAGTGTTTCAAAACACCTGAATGTCAAGTAGATGGAATGGCTTGTAAAAAATGTGAATCGTTCTCCTATTGTCAATGTAATTGTAAAACGTATCAAGAAAAACGGAAACATCACTCACAAGACAAGGGACGTAGAATCAAAATACTTTTAAAACGGATGGAATGATACCCTCATGATGCTCTCCCCCACCTCTACTACTTTCCCCCACCCCTACTGCTTTAGCTCCGCCCACTTCGTCAGGGACCTGCACTTCTTTACACGCAACAGTCACTTCGCATCCAGCTCTTCACCAGTCAACTCAACCTTTCTCCTTTACTTTGCACAAGATGGCCAACCTACAACAACAACAACGACAGTGGACAAGCGATATTGAAGACTCTGACCTACACCAAGCATGCATCGAAGCAGAAGAGCAAGAGCGAAAACGAAAGGAAAAAAACTACTTCAACTGCTAGAGGAGGAGAAAGAGATTCGCCGCAAATTTGATCGTGTTTGGTGCGCTCAGCCTCGAGACAACATCGAATGGGCCGAGCACAATGCAGACATGGCAAGATGGAAAGAGCTCCATAATACAATAGAGGAGTTGAAGAAGTAAACATCCAAATACACAAGCGTCGCCGAGCTACACAAAACGGCCTTTATAAAGGCCACCAATAACCTCATTCGTTTTACACTTTAGCAGACGCTCACTCTAGATACGCACGTTCGCACATGTTTTCCTTATTAATTGTAATAGTATATAAGTTATTGTCATCCCTCATGTTTTATACAAATAAACAATGAACAAAACAAGGAAGCTATCCTACACTATAAGTGTAGGGTAGCTTCCTTTTTTTAAAACACAAACAAATGACCTTGAACATCATATGATCACCCTCATCTAAATCTATCATTTAATTGTATAAACTGTGTTTCGCTCGTTAAACAATTAAAACAGTACCCACATACGTCACAAGTGACATACGACCAAAACCACCTGCTCTTACGTAATTTCCTCCGAATGCCCTTTAAAATAATTAACTTTGTAACATCTGCTAACATCTGCCCGACAGCTGTTGGCGGTGAACTGTTACTATGACACTACTGCCTATACATTTATTTAGCTTGTTTTGCTTAGAGATAAGAAAAGTGATTTGATGAATCACCCGATTGTCCCTAATATTTCCGTATATGGGTTGTTATTTATAAAATCAAATAATCCAAAAATGGAATAAACCATCAAATTATTGATATTTTTCCAAATGTGACCACCATATTGCATTTTATTACCTCATTGCAAGATCAGGAATACACAGCAATATTGTAACAGCTAATTAACCAATGACTGCAATTGAAATTGATGCTTTGTAGTATATATTGGTACACGTGCAACACCTGCTTCAAGTACCTTCTATGTCCTTCCAAAACAACCAGATAATTGACCCAAGGCTCAAAGAGATCAAATTTCAAAGCCACTATCCGTCATTGAACCTGCATTGCAAGGATCAAGTTTACATAGTTGTACAAGACTTTATGGTCTATGGGGTATTGAAACGAAATAGGATAATACTATACCAATTACCTCACCAACATATTACTGCAGTGATGTTGTTGGGGGTGTAATGGGTGAAAATGAAAATAATTAATAACTCGAAGGACCAGAACTAATTAATAGTTCAAGAGAAAAATAATTAAATTAGAGAAAATGGCGAATCTGCAATTTGAAGGGCACTGAGGTCCCGAGATGGAATAAAATGTCTTGTGAGGGGCAAATGAGATTAGTTTTAGAGTCTAATTAAAACACACACAAAACTTTAAGGTTGTACCTTGAGTCCAATTATCCAAAGGTGGAGAGTATGGCATCGGCGTCGTCTATGGTGGAGCGATGGCGGATGGCGGAGTCCTTAGACCGAGTGCTTCTGTTTTGTAGAATTTTGGAGAACGCAACGCACCCAAGTTCATAATCACAAAGAGCTCACTAATACGCGGAAGTCGCGGTGAAAACGTACGGAAAGTCTAGAAGTAATACACGGACGCGCACACACTGTCTTGAGGTTTGAAGAGTCTGAAAGCACTAGATCACAATTTAAGTAATTTAATCACAAACAAAAGGGGGAAATTAAAATGTATATATAGTTAAATGTACTATAGAGGAGAGGGAGGCCAGATATAATTAATCTATAGCCTAAAAATACGTTTAAGAGAGGTAAAATGGGCAATTAATGTCCCGAGATACGAGAAACGGAATACACCGTGAGTTATGGACGCCGACCGTGGACAGACAGACGCCGATCGCCGGCTTCACACTTTGAAAAATGCAATTGCGGTTTAGAGGGGTCTAGGAATTCGATGGCCAATAGGAAATGCGATTGAAGCAAACACGGCGTCAGGTGATTCATGGGTATGTAGTACAGGAAAATAGGCCTTACTGTGGCGGGAAATTCGAGCAGGCTTAGCAATCTCATTTGAATATTGAAAGCGGGAGTCTATTTACAATAAATTGTTACTGAGACTAAATAATATTACAATAAATGTGGTGATTTATATACACATTAGCATGATTAATTAACCAGTGACTTAACTAACATAATGATTAATTTCTAAATACTCTAAAAATATGAATACCGAACATTCCGGCCCCCTTGAAGCATTACAGCTTCAACAGACAATTAATTAAAAAACACAAGAGCAAACGTAAACCACACTTAAATCTAATATGTACATAGAGTAGGTTTCTTGGACTTAGTCTTCATTGCATGGCAGAGGGAAGACCTTGTGAACAGGCCGTGTGAAAGTCCCAGAAGCTGTCTTCACTGTGACGACTCGAACCGTTCCATCAGCGCCAGGGTGAGTGGAGACGATGCGTCCAAGAGGCCAGGTGAGTGGAGGTGAATTGGAGTGAATGAGCACCAAGTCTCCGGTCTTCAAATTCTCATGAGGGGTGGTCCACTTGGATCGCTGCTGGAGGGAGTGGAGATATTCAAGCTGCCAACGCCTCCAGATACGCTGGTGAAAAGCCTGGACAAGCTGCCACTGACGAAGACGATTGAAGGGCACTTCAGACAGGTGAGGTTCCGGCAGGGCAACTAATGGAGCTCCGATGAGGAAATGTCCAGGGGTCAGCACAGAAATTTCGGAAGGGTCTGAACTAAGAACTGTAAGAGGGCGCGAGTTTAGCATGGCCTCTACTTGAATGGACAAAGTTTGAAATTGGGTTAAAGTTAAAATGGTTTCACCAATTACCCGTTTCAGATGGTATTTTGCACTTTTAACGGCACTTTCCCATAAGCCACCTTGATGAGGTGCAGAGGGGGGGTTGAAATGGAAGTTAATTCCTTTGGGGGTGGTGAAATGAACAATTTTGTCCTGCGAATCAGGTATAAGGATGGTTTCACGGATTACCTTGCGTAATTCCGAGTTTGCACCAACAAAGTTGGTTCCGCAGTCAGAATACAGATCGGAACAGAGTCCGCGTCTCGACACAAAACGTGTGAGAGCGGCAATGAAGCCTGAGGTGGTAAGATCGGTGACTACCTCTATATGAATAGCTTTGGTAGCCATGCAGATAAAAATACACAAATAGACCTTAATCTGTCTAAGAGCTTTGAGACTGCAAACGCGAACACTAAATGGTCCGGCGTAATCTACGCCTGTAGATGAGAATGGACGAGTAGGATTGACCCGATGAGCAGGTAAATCACCCATTAGAGGGATTTTGTTTCGTGGTTTATTTTTAAAGCACACAAGACACTTAAATATGCGCGAGCGGATAACGCTCCTGGCCGATAGAATCCACACTTTTCGGGCGAGTAGTGATTGAGTTAGTTGCGGACCTGAGTGCAAGTGTACCTGGTGGTAAAAGTCTATAAGCAAATTCACTACAGTATGAGACTTGGGTAGAA
This sequence comes from Macrosteles quadrilineatus, assembly GCF_028750875.1. Lineage (NCBI taxonomy): Eukaryota > Metazoa > Arthropoda > Insecta > Hemiptera > Cicadellidae > Macrosteles > Macrosteles quadrilineatus. The sequence continues at coordinate 76,109,501 of NW_026542602.1, read as the reverse complement.
CAATAGGGTGACGTATGTCATGAGCAAGCGAACAATGTGACAATCGGCCACCGACGCGTATGAGACCATTAGGGTCGAGGAAGGGGGTGAGTTTCTGTAATTGTGCAGAACATATTGAGCCTTTGTTCAATAATTTAATATCCGCACTGAAATGGAGTTTTTGCACTAGTTTAAAAATTGTCACTTCCGCTAGATTTAATTCACTGAGTTTTAAGTGTCCAGAGAGTTTGTTTTTAGACCTGGAAGAGTTTATGAATCGTAGTACATAAGCTAGCACACGGGTTAGTTTCAACCAAGATGAATATTTAGACAATAAGTCCCATTCCGAAGGGGCGACTGTTGCACTAAGTACACTAAGAGGAGTTTCTTTAATTTCGTCCGTGGGAGTGAGTTCAGACGGCGAAAAACATGAGGGGGGCCAGTTGGCCGCAGGGAGCTGTAACCATGGTGGGCCAGTCCACCATAAGGGATGGTCAATGAGAGATGAGGCTAGAATTCCTCGTGAGGCACAATCAGCGGGGTTTTCCGTCCCTTTTATGTGCCGCCACTGATAACTGGGAATGATTTCTTGCACTTGGGCTACACGATTAGCCACAAAGGTCTTTAGTCTGTATGGAGGGGTTTGTAGCCAAGTAAGAACTACAGATGAGTCACTCCACAATACAGTGGTATTCGTAGTAAGAGAGTTAAATTGTTTTTCACAATAATGCACTAGTTTTGATAAGAGGTGAGCTGCACACAATTCCAAGCGGGGTAAAGTTACCTTTTTTAACGGGGCAACACGAGTCTTAGACAATATTTGTTTCACAATGACTGTTTTGTCACTAGATTCACACCGGAAATACACTACCGCGGCATAACCGCATTCCGATGCATCACAGAAACCGTGAAGCTCGATATCAGAGGAGTGAGCGAGCGGAAATGCTCGGGGGATCTTAATTTGACCGAGGTGGTCTTTAGTGTTACTAGTGAACACATGCCACTTATGTGCGAGATCAGAAGGGAGAGGGTCGTCCCAATTAAGACCTTGAGTCCATAGTAATTGCATGAAGCATTTTGCTACCATGATTAATGGGGACAAAAATCCACAGGGGTCATATAGTTTGGCAATAAAGCTGAGCACGGAGCGCTTAGTCAGCTTTTCAGACGGGGGGTTGAAAGCGTAACAGAAACAGTCTTCTTCAGGAGACCAATGGAGACCTAGGATGGAGTACTGGGGAAGCTGAGCGTCTTGCAGGAAACTTGGAGTCTCTAGATGTTCCGAAGGAAATTTTTCTAGAAGAGCAGAGGAGTTGGAGGCCCACTTGCGAAGTTCAAAGCCACCACGATGTAGAAGTTGGATAAGTTGGTCCTGTAGTTCAAGAGCAGCCTCAACGGAGTCAGCACCCGTGATAATGTCGTCCACGTAGGTGTGATGACGTAGAGAGTGAGAAGCCTGAGGGAAGGCATCACCTTCGTCTTCCGCTAACTGCATTAAAGTTTTAATAGCAAGGTAGGGGGAGCTGTTCATGCCGTAGGTGACGGTAGTAAGTTGAAACGTAGAGATTTCCTTTGAAGGGTCGTCCCGCCACAGAATCAGTTGAAACTTTTGATCGTCAGGGTGCACTTGTATTTGGCGGTACATTTGCCGAATGTCACATGAAAACACAATTTTATGAGAGCGGAAGTTCAAAATTACGTCACAAATGTCAGTTTGTAATTTACGTCCTGTCAAAAGAATATCGTTTAAGGAGTGACCGGAACTGGTTTTGCTACTGGCGTCAAACACTGTCCTTAAATTGGTCGTGCTAGAGTCCTTCAGTACCCCATGATGAGGTAGGAAGTAGTGTGGGTGTATGTCTTCAACAAAATCTAGTTTTGTCATATGGCCGAGAGTTTGATATTCAGACATGAACGTCTTATACAAGTGTGAAAAATGGGGTTGAGCTTTAAATTTCTGCTCAATAGACAACAAGCGCTTTTCAGCAATGGGCCTAGATTGGCCTAGAATGGAGGGGTCCGTCTTGAACGGAAGTCGCACAACATAACGACCTGATTGATCACGAGAGTGTGATTTTTTATAGTATTCATCACAAAGAAGCTCTTCCTGTGACTTAACCTGGAAGTGAGGGGGTTCCTCCTGTTGCCAAAAACGTTGCAGGGAAGAGTGTAGTGAATTATCACTAACAGAGAGAAGAGAGATCGCAAAACCTGACACGGGTTCCGAGTTAGTTGCACAGGGAGCTTTACCCATCAGAATAAAGCCAAGATGAGTACCTATCACATGAGGCATGTGCGTGCCGAGGGAGTAACTTTCATGAGTCCAGAGGAGGGGTAGCAGAGAACTACCTATAAGCACGTCAATGCCACCAGGCAAGTGAAAAGTAGGATCAGCTAGAACATAGGGCTTGATTTTTGTTAGCACTTCCGGTGATATAGGGGAGCGAGGTAAGTCGACGGAAATCTTATCAAGAATATGGAATTGATGGTCAGTGGCTATTACTCGACCTGAGAGAGTTTCAAGATTCAAGTAAGTTGACCCTTTAGTACAGGAAGCCATTTGAGAAAGACCAGATATTTTGAGTTGAGAAGACTGGCGTTTTATATTCAGGAGATTCGCAGCGCGTTCTGAGAGCAGATCACACATACTGCCAGTATCTAGTAGAGCACGAAACACATGAGAGATACCCTGAGGGGAAGTCAACTTGACCAAGGCGGTGCCGAGTAATACAGTATAATTACCCGAAGTCGTACATGAGTTATTTTGGGCAGAATAATTGCTTACATCCGCGACAGTGGCGGAGATAGAGGCTTGTGAATTAACATCACCAGTCTGAGTGTGAGATGGACCTGAAGTGGTCGGGGAAGTTCTTTGACCTTGAGGTCGAAAAGACATCTGAGAGGTTTGATTATTATCACCAAGGTGTAAGAGAGAGTGGTGTCGCTGTTTACATGTGTGACAAGTGAACTGAGAGCGGCATTCTTTGGAGCTATGTTCACCCAAGCAAGAAAAACAACGATTATGTTTTTTAACAATGGCGTGTCGCTCTCGAGGAGATTTATTTTGAAATACGTCACAAGTGTAAACTTTGTGATCATTTTTGTTACAAACAAAACATTTGTTATAGACAGGACTATTTTTAGTCTGAGAGCTATGAGAGGGGGGAGCATTAGATCTCGAAGTAGCTACCATGGCTAGGCCTACGTCAGACCGGAAATGCACCTTTTTTGGTATGGTTTTGTGAGGTGAAGGTTGAACGCTTCTGTGGGCCGATGACATGTTATGTATGTTAGCATCTTCTGTCTGCGAACATTCTTGGTTAAGAAATTTTATTATTTCACCAATTTCTGGTAATGAATGAGTAACTGGATCTTCGGTTTGACTGGAACGGAACGATTCAAGTTTTTTACGTAGTTCCTGGTCCATTTTACGCAAAAGGAGTGCGGACAATAGGGGGTTGTTGTCACTAACGTCACAATTTAATGCCTTAAGAGCTTGTGTGTGTTCCGTAAACAGGTTTACAAATTGGCGCAAACCTTTGAGTGAAGTTGCCGTAATGTTTGGCAGGTCCAACAATTGGTTAAGATGCAATGATTGCAATCTTCGATTGTTGTGATATCTGTCACGTAACAATTCATAGGCGACTAGATAATTAGGAGCGGTGAGATTTAAACTCCTTATTAAATTGAGAGGCTCTCCATTTAAGACAGAGAGTAAGTACTGGAATTTCATAACAGAGGATAATGAAGCATTACGGTGGATTGCAGTGTCAAAAAGATTGATAAAACTTGTCCACGTTAATGGATCGCCAGAGAATTTTTGTAAGTCCAGTTTAGGTAATCGTACTTGTGAGCTTGGATGAGTTTCTGAAACAGAAAACGATTCACTGAACGCGGAAGGGGTTTTTGGTGGTTCTGAGGGAACCAGAGTTTCAATCGTAGCTTGAATGTGAGAGAACATGTCTTCAATAGCATCTTGATCATTGGAAAGAGTCTTATCATCGATCCCTTCATCTTCCAGAACGAAGGCACGTTGAAGGTTATTTTCAAATTCACTGCGTTTCTTTTTTATTTCCAACGCGTAAGCGGATAATTTCTTAAGTTGTAATGGTGTTAGAGGGTCGATTTGAGTTGATAATTCATCTACTGTAGCCTTAAGTTTTTCAAAACGTGATTTAATCAGCGCCGTAGAACGGGTGTAGATTGCGGACTTAAAATCAGATGCTTTAGGAGGCATTGTGAAGTGTTCACTTGAAAGTATTCACACGAAAATGGAAGTTATGGGTACACAAAAGGCTTGTAGCTAGGCCTATGAATGGTATTAGCTTAACAATGTAGTAATTAATTGTCCGCTGAATAATATAGAGATAAAATATTATAAATATCTAAAACATATATCCACCTACTTTGTAGCTTAATTGAGGCAAATAGTGAAAAACACTAAGTTATTAACACGTTAAATAGCAATAAAATATTTTTAAATGAGTGTGGCAGGTTTAATTCGATTTTCAAACCATAAATCAACAATTGAGCTTAGTTGAAAGTATTCAAGTACGGTAATAATAATGCACAATAAAACAAGAGATATGATAGAACAAATGAATGAGTCACATGAAAGTTCACCGTTATTTACAAAAATAATAAATGGATCTAAATAAGTTTAATGAGAGTAGGCCTCATTAATGAAACAGTGTAGAATAATCCTTAGTAAACAAGAATTGCAACATAAAGAGTAAGTTATTACCCTAATAAATGAGAAAGGAACATAAAATTATAACCATCAATGAAATATGAATCACAATACAAATACGCTAGCTAACAGTTTTGTTTATATGTACAACACTAGTAATAAGAACCGGTAAAAACGGTTATTTTGAACTATTTATTAAAATGTTAATTGACAAGATAAAATTACCTTAAATATAATATCGCACGTTTGTCAACCAAAATTACAGAGATGAACTAATTTAACTTTACTTCATTTAAAATCAAAATTCAGAAAGCATAAACAATGTTAAATAACAATGACAAATTATTGTTTATTTAGTATGATATTCAAAAGAGCAATATTGATTCAAAGAATAATAGTAAATACCTAATAATAACCTAATAGTTGGTTATTAATAATATCAATCAACCTTATTACACAATACACCTTAAATGAGAAAATGTAAACAACAACAAACGCTGTACAGTGAGTGTGAGATATGCGTCTGCTACTAGTGTCGGCCGTCTGCACGCGACTAAATCCCGCAACTAAAACTAAATCCCGTTTTCGGGATAAAAAAGCCAAGTAGGGAAAAATTGTCTACTACTAGAGAGAACAGCAAATTGTACATGATTGTGACCTGCGCAGACGCGCGAGTGGAGAGAGATTGCTAAACCACGCCCACGAACGGAACGAACGCGAGCCGATATTTTACCAATATGGCGAAAATTGAAAATTGCAGATCGCTAAAAATATGGTTGATGATGAAAATTGGCTGAAATTAATTACCACAGGACTTTAGACAATGAATCCGGCTCGAAGGACCAACTGTTGGGGGTGTAATGGGTGAAAATGAAAATAATTAATAACTCGAAGGACCAGAACTAATTAATAGTTCAAGAGAAAAATAATTAAATTAGAGAAAATGGCGAATCTGCAATTTGAAGGGCACTGAGGTCCCGAGATGGAATAAAATGTCTTGTGAGGGGCAAATGAGATTAGTTTTAGAGTCTAATTAAAACACACACAAAACTTTAAGGTTGTACCTTGAGTCCAATTATCCAAAGGTGGAGAGTATGGCATCGGCGTCGTCTATGGTGGAGCGATGGCGGATGGCGGAGTCCTTAGACCGAGTGCTTCTGTTTTGTAGAATTTTGGAGAACGCAACGCACCCAAGTTCATAATCACAAAGAGCTCACTAATACGCGGAAGTCGCGGTGAAAACGTACGGAAAGTCTAGAAGTAATACACGGACGCGCACACACTGTCTTGAGGTTTGAAGAGTCTGAAAGCACTAGATCACAATTTAAGTAATTTAATCACAAACAAAAGGGGGAAATTAAAATGTATATATAGTTAAATGTACTATAGAGGAGAGGGAGGCCAGATATAATTAATCTATAGCCTAAAAATACGTTTAAGAGAGGTAAAATGGGCAATTAATGTCCCGAGATACGAGAAACGGAATACACCGTGAGTTATGGACGCCGACCGTGGACAGACAGACGCCGATCGCCGGCTTCACACTTTGAAAAATGCAATTGCGGTTTAGAGGGGTCTAGGAATTCGATGGCCAATAGGAAATGCGATTGAAGCAAACACGGCGTCAGGTGATTCATGGGTATGTAGTACAGGAAAATAGGCCTTACTGTGGCGGGAAATTCGAGCAGGCTTAGCAATCTCATTTGAATATTGAAAGCGGGAGTCTATTTACAATAAATTGTTACTGAGACTAAATAATATTACAATAAATGTGGTGATTTATATACACATTAGCATGATTAATTAACCAGTGACTTAACTAACATAATGATTAATTTCTAAATACTCTAAAAATATGAATACCGAACAGATGTTAAGATAATAAAATCCAAATTAGGTTTTAACAAACGTAAACAGGCATCAGTGAATCCATTCGTAAGTGTAGCACGAATACGTTTTAGTTATATGAATTAAATGCAATAAAATGATACGTTTAAAATTAAAACCTGTAGTTTTTTTACTACTGCGAAAAATGTTCTATATCAAACCATAATCTCAGTACGTACCAATATTTACAAATTTATTTAAAACGTTAAGTTATATCACTATTTATCGAATTTTGTTTCTTTTTTACCCCACACCATTAATTCTATTCTGTGACATATGCTTTATCATATTTGATTAATACTATTGTTTCATTAAAAAACCCAAAGTAGAATAAAAATATGTAGTGTAAGTAATTTAATGAGAGGAAATAATTATTTATAGGATATTGTATTGCCCAAAACCCTCTATTAGAGAGCATGATCTCTATTATTCCTCACAAATAAACTATCAAGTAAACTATTAACAAAGCCGTGGAGGCAGCAATTAAGTCTAAACGTGAAGCAATAACAAGCACCAAAGGCGGCCGTTTTAATAACTCTCCCTTGGAATTGAATACACCGTCAAATTCATAGCTTTTACATATTTATTTATTACGAAAACTATTAAATACATTAGGTATTTACAAGATACCTTTTGAGTTATAAATAATTGGATACAATTAGTTTGTTATTTACGTGTTTAAAAAATCCGTTGACATAACAATCTGATTATAGATTTTTCAAACAACATGGAAGTTACTAGTCCTTGCCAAGTGATGTGCAATGCCATCGACATATTCTTGAATTTTTTTTCTGATTACTTATATATGAATATCAATTATTTAAGATGGGGACGTCACTATGTGTGTATTTAAACCTGAATATGAATAAAGGATGAGTGTAGGATGAGTGGCGCGATCTTGTAGTCTTGTTAGTGACTAAGGCCGACATAATCCTTAGACACGGCTGTTACTTAATAGCCCATACTGCTAATGGCAACTAAGGGACCTACAGTTTATAGTGGAATCCGAACGACGTTTTTTCACACCAGGGAGTATCGCATCTCCAGTGCATGCCTGTACATATCCACAATTCGGCGTCTTCTAGCTGGATTACAGGACAACGTGCAAAGCCAATATTCTTGCTCTACAGTGGATACTAGTAGCAGTGTCTCAAACGGAAAAGTAGATAATTTATGTTCAACTATGTAGCACGCGGAAAACTCCGATTTTGGTACCCGTCTATAATGGCATCGTCGTGGTCATCTCTAGCAATAATGACAATGCCGTAGTTATCCTTAAGTAATCTCGAAAAAGCATGATCATATTCCTCAATCAAGATTTACGTGAAACAAAGTCATAAAATGTAACAAACGACGTTTTGTGGAAGATTGGATAGGTCATTAAGAACTTTAAACTTACTGTTTTCATGCAAAACCTTACAATTCATTAACTTTTACCGGTCATTAAAATTGTAGTAAAATTATGTGTTTTTCCTAATGGGATGGACGGGCTGGCGCTCAAGACCATATGGCACAATTTTGTAATACAGTAAGACATGTGTTTAAGGACGTACGAATAGAATCTTAGTTTTACCCCATTACTCAAATTAGAGTAAATTTGATAAAAGGGTAAAAAGAAATCCGAATTCAAGTTTCAAAGAACAACACAACACATTTTACAACTGTACAATGGCACCTTTGGGAACAGTTTTATCCAAGTTTTACTGGAGTCTTTCTTATTGTTGCTTTAGAACATTGACACAGGTTTTAGATTCAATGAAAAGTAGTTGTTGAAATCATTTATTAGAAATGCGGGATAGTTTTTACTTTTTTTGTGAAGACTTTTGGAAATACAACTATACAAAACGGGATTGGTAGTCAAAAGTACGAATAACTCTATTCTTGCATAATTATGCACTGAATAATGAGGACTCTGTATCTATATATCACCCTTATTGTAGACACAACTCGATTATAATACTTTTTTAGGACTTGCTATTATTATTTTTAACATGCATATTGGTGTGTTTTTTAGATGTTGTATGTTTATCATCCAATAAATACCAGCTTAATAAAAATAAAAATAATTAAGACCAGTATTCAGATTTAATCTATAATTAAATTTAAATATATATAAATATAATTAAATCAGATTTAATATATAAGGTAATAAGCCTATGTTTGGTCTTGCGACGAAGAAAGATTTCATTGATTGATCAAAAAAACATAATACAGTACTTGTAACATGCTAACATACTAAGTCCATTTTTTGTAAACAAAGAATTAAACCCTAATATTGCTCTGACCAGTTATCTTATATATTAATATGCAAGCATTATTCTTAAAAACCCTTTTTTTCAGCTCGTATTTATCACAGGAAATCTTACTTTTCTAACTTGACAAGCAAACAAATATGAATAAATCCATAAGTTATGTATGAAAAAAGTAAAATGGTACTTGAGCCAAAATGTTAGAATAGAATTTCAATGTTAAGTTTGTTTAACCCTTCAATCACAACCCAAAAATAAATATTTGCTCCTTACTACGCAATACACTGGAAGTTATTTAAAATATAATATAATAAAAAATCGCTTAACAAAATAATATAATAAAAAATCAGTACAATATAAAAGTAAACACTAGTTTATCATAAAACACTGGTAAATTCACAATGAGATGTATAGTAAGGTTAGAAAACAGTTTATTATGTAATACCGCATGAGGGGAAACGGTGCAAACAAAGACATAAAAGCGTATCGTCTCCAGCGAATCCTCATTATAACTCTGTATTGTCGTTGCAAGGGACCAGGATTAAATATTCTCCACTTGCATCGAGATCCTTTAATCAACTCCATAATAAGGGTATTATGTGTTGTCTAACACATCAATTAGAGTCGTTTTATACAGACAATAAACCAGAAGTTTCACATAGTTACAGGAACCTGTCATTGGTCGACTAGTGTACAATACCTTTACTGATTTAGAAAGTAAACAATAGACAATCGCACCACTCATCTCCATTCATACTTTGCTTGAAATATCTACATTCGTAAGGGCACCATTTATTAAGAAAGTATAAAGTATAAGCACTTTATTCATAATTTTGGTTCACTGCCTAAATTTAGAAAGTTATGACTCCTAATGGATAAAAAATCGTTCGTGTGCACAATATGACAAAAATATTTCATCGGTAAAAATTGACTGAAAGTATAATCATATGTATATGGAAGAATTATTTTATTCTACTTGGGCTGTATTTGATTACATGTAAATAAATATGCAACAACAGCTCTGAAAACACAGTAAATATAAGTTTGCAATGCACGGAGTTGCATGCAGCCAATATAATTTGAATTGACAAAACCTACTTTAATTTGTTACGTCAATCGTTGGATTATTATAAAGACATTTGTTTGAGACTAATTTGAACTAGAAATAAAAGATTTTCAATTTTCTTTTATTACATTAGCCAAAATAAACAGTACTGAAATACTTTTAATACTTTTAATGGTAATTTTTTTAATTTTATGTATAAATTTTAACAATACATATAAGTCAAAGGAAGCAAAATCGGCTAAACACGGGTAATAACATGTTCAATATGAGCCCCGTTCAGTTTGAGGCAACACTTGTACCGTTCTTGTAGGTTTTGCACCATTTTTATGAATAGGGGTTGTTCCATTCTCCTAATACACGTGGTTATTTTTTCTTTGAGTTGAACGATGGTAGATGGTGGGTCCTCACGGAAGATGTTTTCTTTCAACATTCCTTACACGTAAGCATCCGGTGTTGTAAGATCGGGGGAGTGGGCTGGGTAAGGAAAGTTTGTTCTAAGGGAGATGAGACGGTTGCCAAAGGTTTGTCGGAGGAAAGCAATGTTGTTAACGGCAGTGTGACTGGTTGCGCCATCCTGCTGGAACCACTGTGAACCTAACGGCAGGTTTCGTGCACGACAAAATCTCCTGAGGTCACTCACAAAACGATCAAGAATGGCCCTATATCGATCCCTACTCACAGTAACAGTCTCTCCATTATTGCCTTCAAAAAAGTATGGTCCCACTATACCCCTCCCTGACACAGCGCACCAAATGGTTACACGTTTACTATGCTGTGGCCTCTCTACAACAATGTCAGGACGTTTAAATCCAAGGAAACGTGTTGTCTGCTTGTTTATGTAACCATTAAGGTGCACATGACATTCATCTGTAAACCATACATCACTCAGAAAATCAGGTTCTTCATAGCATATTGCTAACATTGAAGCACAGTACTGAACTCTGGCTAGTTTGTTTATACGATCCAATGGTTGTCCAGTTTGTATCCTGTAGGGAAAACCACCAATATTTTTGAACATTCTTCTCATTGACGTATTGCTAATATTCAGTTTAAGAGAAGCTCGCATTAGACTTCTTTTCGGTGACTGTAACACTTGCTGCAACACTCTTCCGTGGTTTTCATTTGTACAGACAGTAACTGGGTGACCTGAAAAGCCCGTTCGCTGTGTCAAAACACTACCAGTTCTTCGAAATTTTTCGACGACACTAAGAATCACAGCATTACTAGGCGGGTTTTTGTGGAAATGTTCCTGAAAACGTAAAGCAGTGTGTGACAAGCTTGGACCACCCGCACGTCCAATTCCGTATGAGCGAAAATAATGCTCTACGATAAAAGTTTTTTCTAAAGTTGTTAGCACCATGTTAACAAAAACTAACCTCAAATAAGAAAGAAGTAATGAACGCAAAGCCGTGGCAACAATCACCTATTGAATCAGCTGATCGAGAAGGCAACTACAGCTGATTCAGTTTCAGTACTGTTTATTTTGGCTGTATTTGATAAAATTGACTGTTTGAAACTGTAAGAATGTAAAACATCTACTTCAGACGAAATCAAAATTTACATGACGTATAACACTTGAAACGTGTTTGGTGTTTATTGATCTATAAACATGAAATTATGTCTTGTTTACAGTTATTAATAAGAGGTTTTCTTCGTCAAATGCCTTTTAGACTTTCACGTTCCTATCTTAAAAATGTAGCGATGGGGGTGTGTGATTTATTCACAAAATATTTCCAAGATAACTCAGTCTACAACGGCTAGGTGACACTCCAACGTCCACAATAGGGAAACCACTCGACTTGATGACGGTTCTTTACTGTGTAATATTCGGGCAATGTGAAGAAGGCGAAGCAAGTTGCCACACAATCGTGCCCTAATCACCACCAGGAGTCTATGCTTTCCCAGGGAGTCGTTGTAGCTTCGCAACTCAGGCTTCGTCCTCAATAGCCAATAATTTAGCCCAGAGTGCCTAAAATGATGTGGGTGACACGGCAGATTCCTCAACATTCGTTATGAACAGGTCAGGTCACTCGGCCCCTAGAATCGTATGCATTACTTTAAAATGCAGAAACCAACAACCAAAAAGTAGTTACCTCAAAATACATTAATTCCAAATAACACCCAAATTGTAAGTTAATTAAACTCCAAGAAGCAGGTCTCTACAACTCACACCAGGCTAAAACTAAATTCCAGGTTTACTATATTGTTGGCCTTTTTAATTACTTAGTGACAGTGTGATGAATAAACTAACTTCAAAGCAATTAATCAATATATTTGGTAACCAGTACGATGCTGTCCAAGCTCCCAAGATAAAATTCCGGAGGAAAAAGCATGCAATTGTTAAATAAACTAAAACACCCTATTAAGATCAACTTGCCTCTATCCAATCTTTTATTGTGTAGTGTAGGCTATCCAGAGCCTAGAATACTAGCCACGTGCAGTCAACTGTTCACTCTTAATCCTCTAGTTTTGTCATGCCTTAGAGCTATAAGTAAAATAATCAGCTCATAGTAGAACGTAAAATAACTTATTGAAGTTACTACCCATCTATTAAATACGCTATGACTCTTGCCCATGCCCAGTAACGTCAAGAATTGCCATATAGTTCCTGTTACTTACAAAGCCAATCTATGGTATCAGAATTACACAACCACCGTTACAACTAAATGTTATTTAATAAAATGGTAAATCTTGGGGGTTAAAAGTTACATTATTTTTTAATTCTTAAACTATAATAATAAGGAAATTTTACTCTTACCACTTTTTACATATCGTGTCTCCACCCAACGTACACCTTGCAAATGCACCGTTCATTGTCACCAGTTGACAGCTACTCGATCTGCTCTACTGTCCCAGACCGTCCGGAAGATCCAGGATACACGCGACTTTACGAGAATGATAAGTCGGGTCAAAGGGCGCTATCCTGCTCCGCCACTGTCATCAGCTAATCTTAACAAAAAGTGCCCGTTGGCATATCTTAACCCCCGTGGAAAAATAGCTTGGTATAAAGTAGATTTTTCTTAACTGTAATAGTAAAGCTATAATCTCCATGATAGTACTAACATTTTATTTTTTTTATTTTCAGCAGTAACAACAATATCTTTTGTGCAATCGTAGCAGTTGGAGAATCATTAAATTGGTTTTCGAGCGAAATTGCCTTGTTAGAGCCGAGCTTGAAAAATAGTAGAAACATTATGATCAGCAGTTTTACTTAAATTGGATATTACATCTACACTCTATATGTTATAAAAATCTATTTTTTTCCATCTTAATTATAAACAAATTTAAAACCCGTTATGGAAAATGTCCGTTGTCACCTATTTAGTAAAATATACTCACCATTCCCAAAAAATAAACCTGTTAGCAAAGAGTGTACTTGAAATGTATTATAAAACATAAGTTTAAAGTTATTAAAATATTTAGAAGGGTATAGTTTGAATAAATCAAATATCGTTCACTATTCTTTAACCTTTATACAAAATAATATCCTCCAAATTCTCTAAAAACAAGTAGAACATATAATATTTTATATCATTTGTAAGATCTTTCAAATATTTTATATTTTTCAACTTAGTATCTACTTAAAAAGTCATGGGTCGTCCAAAAGTAAGAATTTTATATTCTTAAAAATAAAACCTTTACTGTTTTACCACAACACACTAAGTTAAGCTACCCCTTTAGGCGATGAAAGTTAGAGGAAACCATTAATGTAACTTCAGAGACCCCAAGTTGTTACAGGATTTGAAAGGGCTAAAATCATGCTAAAATAAAGAAGGCCACAACAAAAAAATCTAGGAAATCAATGAAAATGCATTCAATGAATTTTGTCGTTGAAAATGAGAAACCATTTACATGTTTTTAAGTGAAAAGAGAAAAAAAGTGTTTTCATCGATGTTTATTGTCGGATTATGACGTTATAAATTCAACTAATTTTCATGTAATTAATAGCATTTGAAGTATGTAAATGTGTTTACCCAATTGGTAGTATTATTTTTAAGGAAGATACTAGTTGTAATTCGCAACGTGGAAAAAATACTTAAGATATGTGTTTCTACATCTACTGTACACACAGTTACACACACTTACAATTTAAATGATGCTGGCAAGTCCTAATCGTATTTATTGCTTATTTTTATTAATATTTTTTGTGTATTTGCATTAAACTGTGCGACAGAATCAAAACTAATAAATTTGTCATAATGTAAGTATGTAATGAGAATCTAAATATTATTTCAAGGAAAAAGGGAAACAATCAAACTTGAAATAAACAAATCTAACTGCTGATGTATCGTCTACATGGTAGTTGAATTGAATAAATATGGTAGTTTAATATTGTTCCATGGTTGGATTTTTAATTAAGTACTTTATGTTACTTAGGCCTACGTTTAAAACTTAAAGTTTGTTTAACTCCAAGCCGTTAGTAATAGGTCTTGCTAAGGCTTGATGATGCATTTTTTATAGTCGTTGTAGCAGGAAACAATTAACTGTAAAGAGTTTTTTACTTTTCATTTTGTTTTGAGGTTTATTAAGTAGGAAGCCTATTCTGCTTCCAAAGGCAATATTCACAATCAAAATAATACAAATAAAAACATTTGTTTTAGTATTTTTTACCAAAAACTAGACATTTTCATTGTAGTTCTGAAAATAATAGGCTTACAATATCGGAAACAACGGTGGAGAAATCTGCGTCGTAAAAGTACAATAACGCTACTCTCACAATATTGGCCTAACGACCTGACGTTTCAACTTTCCTGCAATCACCTTGATTATAAGGCATTACACTTTTGTTTCAGTAGAATAAAAAAAAACCTTTTTTTGCAATAGGTTCTTAAATAAACATAAAAATTTTTATCATTAGCAACATATTTTTCGTTATAAATATTCAGCAAGTTGAGTTTAATAGCATTGTATTTCAATGTAAAAAACAACAGTAACATATTTGATAATTGGTTTATGAAAAAATAATGATTTGTTTGATTTAATTATGTCTTGATAGCATTTCTCAATGATTCACTGGGGTTAACTCTATATTATTATGTTTTCGGGTGATTAAGATTTTAAGCGTAATACGTTGTTTGATTTTATTTTTTGTTGTAAGAAAAATTGCATTTGATTTATTTTTGAACCACAACCATACCCTATCATAAGTTCGATTACAGGTATATCTACTCTAATAGACTTAGAGAAAATTAAAAAAAAAAAATTAATCTAATAATAACCATTGGTGATATATTTTATTTTAATTTGTGTAAAACCCGTTCGAATTTCATATATAACACAATACGATAAATGTGTACCTCTTTGAGAATAGAAAAATGTTTTTGGGCTGTGTAGAGTTAAGGTGTTTTGGCGTGTTATTATACACGGTAGAGTACTATAAGGAAACAGTACCAAATATAACAAGTTGAACATAATTTTTGACCTCTTTTCTTCTTTGGGTGGCTTTAGAAATGTATTATTTATCATTTACAACAGAGGTGTAAGCAATGTTCCTAGAGAACATGTAACTGTGTCGCTTTGTAGTCTATATTGCTAAATGTGTTGCATAAACTGTCATTGCGAGGCCGGTCCCTCCAAACAAGCAGACAATTAACTATTGGTTTAATCGAAATCCAAAGAGGTCAATTGTCAAAGCTACGAGCAGTACCTCAATCTGTGTCATGATAAATAATATTAAATCAGCGTAAATAAGCCCGGTGACCACACGTCTCGGCCTCAGTTCATTGTTATTTCAACCACCTAGCACAAAAATGCGTTTATTTACAATGGCTTTTAACCACTTGAGATGACAAGGTTGTTAACAAAATGCTGTGTAGTCTATACAGCATCAATACTGAATACGGCATGATAAAATGTTAATACGTTTATTTTTTTCACATTTTAGACTATATTTTATACTATTATCATGGAAATCGTACATTTCGAGGCCTATATTTTATTTTTTACCTCTTGAGCAACTAAAAAAAACATCGGTCCCTAGATGTGTCTATGGAAATAGTAATTTAGTTTAAAAACATGAATTTTTCACACACAAAAAATAAAACTTTAAGTGTTATGATGGTGGTTCAATAGTATGGTTGTCAATTAAGACGGTGAAGGGAGTGTAATTACTTTCAGAGGAGAGATTTTCAATCAAAACTACATTTAATTGGTTTCCTACTGGAAACAATTATAACATCCAATGCTTGCCTTTACATTTTGCAACACATTTTTATGTTGATTGTATAAATCTTAGTTTCGTGTAAACAATATTACAAAATGTGATACAAACAACGAGTAGAAATTATTTTATATGTTTTTCATCTTTAACATCTTAGTAATAATTCGTTAGTATGTTATTTGATGTTTAATTTGTTCCTCAAACAAACCCTTTACTGGATACGTTAAAATACAGGTTAACCGCATTTTACTTTGAAAAGAAAAAAATATGTTATCATATTTTACAATACTCATTTAGGATTTTTCTTCATCCCCCGTATTGAAGATTTTTAATGAATATATTTTTTCATGAATATTATAAAGCACATTTAATAATTCTATCATAAAATGCATTGCATTTAAATATGGATCATTAAAGAAAGCAGTTAGATGGCTGCGCTTTGCTTTTCGTAGCTGTTTATCACGATTCTCGAAATCTGCCATAATCACTTTCTATGTAATTGTGACCAAAATGCCTAAACTGTTATGTTACTAATCTGTGTTGTAGGGTTTCTTACATGGTAAGAGAGGATATGTAAACATATACTTTGTATTACGTTTAAAATGTAAACAGGGTTAACTTCAGGAAAGCCTAAACGATTATTCTTTACATACCAGGCAATATAAAATATTATTTCTTGTGTTTTTTACATACCTATTTAACTATGAACATATTTTTTATGTGTCAAACAATAATCTACTTTCTCTAAAGCTGCAAATATTATTCGTTAATTAATATCTTAAAAACTTATAGGATCCCTAGTAGTTACTAATTTTACCTCCCTCCAAACACATTTTAAAACATGTTTTGTGACTTAAGTTATTTAAGAGAGAAATGGTTCAACTAAACTTTACAAAGCACATAGTCACCAGAGAATTCTCATTAGAGTTTTGTACTGTTGTGGCTTGAATGTTAAGGAGAGCTGGATTAAATGCTCCATGCTGCACCAACACACTTTTAATCATTTAACATTTCTTTTGAGTATATGTTAAAAACATCACTTTTAAAAATCGTCTGTATCATAAGTCCTTTACTTTATTAAAAATATGTGATAATATTTATAACTATGGTAATGCAAGTATTTACACGATTTCATAAAGCATATATTTAACATTGACATTTTCTATTCAAAATTTGTCTTTCCTTTTATATTAAACTTTAGTGTTAGGCCTGTATATTTTGTATAAATTTATACATGTTATTATATATAATACAGCACTCCCAAATCATAAAGTGAAAGTCTGACGGTAGTGTTTAGTATTTAAACGAATTTCTTTATTTTATTTATAAATACTCCAAATAGAAGCGTCTTAAAAGTCAAGTAGTATTTCAAAATGTAGGACTTATATTTCCTCTTCCGTTGGAAGTAGGAGAGTGGTACTTGATTGGTGAGTTCAGCAGGAAATGGAAAAGGATATCGCCTGTCCTTGAGTTTCCGTTCCTTAATGCAGTCTGAAATCGTCGTTTTTACTGCGCATTTCTTGAAATTGTGTGTGTGTACTCTATGTTAAAAAATAAATTTACTCATTTGTTAAAGGGCATACGTACTGTGTATTGACAGGATAATAAACACTTTAGGTATACGATAAACCACTCGTAATCGGTATTCACCACCAAAATTTGATTAGAAAGTCCAATAAAATTATATTACCAATAACCACCTGTTTTATGTATTTACCATCTTGTAAGTCAAAAAGTGTGAAATTAATATTTACCCTTTAATTGTGTAAAAGTATGTTACAATAGTGTTATTAGACAACCTTTTACGTACTTGATGTAGCCTATATTTACGTGCTTAACAAATGTATTTTGTTAGCTGATATTCTTTAATGTTTGGATGTCAGATGTTTTAGGGTGTATGCAGTTATCAGAAATAACTATGTATGCAGTACATGAAAGTGAAGCTCTGCTTACACAAAACAAGTCGACTACGATATTACAATTTAACAAATTAAAGACAGACTAAAAATATTATTTGGATAAATAACGAATATATTTAATTAAATCGTCAATTAATCAATTAATTTATATAAATTAAATCAGCCAAAGACCGTTCGTTCTCAGCCTGACGATTTAGCCTAAAGTAAGCGGAATAAACCATAATTACTTATTATATTGAATAATAAAAATTCACACTAGCTGATTGGGCGAAACGTGCCCTTTTCGCAATCATGTCAATTTAATGCTATCTGTGATTGGTTGTCCAAAAACCTCCTCACACTCAAAACTCTTTCAAAGCTTTATAAATGGTTGTTTTTTTTTTTTTTTTTTTTTTTTAATTCAAACTTTGTACTTAACGTGTGCTTCACACCACCATGATGAACACTTATTTGTTATTTGACTAACTTCTAAATAGTTTATATTACATATTACGACGACCCGTCTAGTAATACTATAAGTTACCTATAAGTAAATATAGGCCTACGTAATTAACTGCAGGTAAGGAATTACAACGGAATTAATTAAACATAACACTTTAAAATAAAACACTATAAAAGTCTCAGTTCTGATGATGTTCATTTATGATATGAAAGCTTTACTGTGGTTTCTTCATATACGTAGGTGTTGAATGCTAAAATTACCATTACTTTACGTAGTTTATTCTAGTAATTTACAATAAACACTTCAGAGAAAAAGACTTTAGAAAAGAATTACTAAAATACTATTACAGTACTCTTCCCATGTCTTTCCGGTCGTATCTTTCCGAATGCTCCAACCTAAAACCTAGCCAAGGCTAGAAGAATAAACGGATACAACATAATTTCTTCTATAACGTAGAAATAAAACGTATTCATTTTGTTTCAGGTTAACGATGAAGAAAGAAGTGTAAAATTGGTTCTACTCAACCCAATCACCATTGTGAAGTCACACTTGAGTTAAAGATAAAACTTAAAAAGTGTTTTTTATTTAACAAAACTTTAGGTTGTATATACATTTTTCATCCAAAATTAATAATATGTAAAAACTAAGATACGTAGCTACACTGATAAAATATAATAATAATTATTTATATGTTGGGTTGTTATACAGAAAATGAACCTATAATTTGTATATTTTTATTTCCTTAGCTACATATCTTTTAGTTAAGCTAATATATCAACACTAATAATAAACAGTTGGACAATTGTCATTAGATTACTTTGATAAAATGTGCACAATAAGCTGTTCCAGCTGCGATGCAATCGGTCATGTTATAAGCCTAACCCTTTGTAAAAAACGGAAAAACTTTAAAATCATTTACCACTAGTAAAAGGGTCATACCGAGTGATTTTACTAATAAATAGCTTTTTAAAATAATTTTTTATTGACATCGTAATTGGATATTTAATTAAAATGCTTTCGTAGTTCCTGGGACCTTTCAAGCCAGTGTTGGTGTTAATGAGCATGGGTATAGTGTACAGATGCCGTTACGTGTGTGAGTGTGTTTATTTGTATGTGTATTAGTTTAATTAGAAAATTTATTCCAGAAAGAAATGTTATCCATACATCATCATGTTACCATGTTTTGTAAGGTGTTTTATGGGTCACATCAACTATATTAAGTTGACTAAATTTAAGGAAATTCGATAAGGGTTGAAGTTAAGACTTTTTAAACGATTAGTTAAAATACGTCCAATGGGGGAACTAACTTAAAAGTATTTTTTTGTAAGACAATTTTCAGGAATATTCTGATAAACAAACGTAAAATGTTCGAAAACCCACCTCAATTCAATGCAAGGCCTTTTCCAAGATGTATATTTACGTCCCTCCTTAATCCGTAACGACTGCCCTCTCTTGGTAATGGCCGATAAAATGTATGAATGGCTCTATAAAACTGCTCGACACATCGTATGGGTTTAATGGTACATTGTCACTACTTTCAAAAAGGTAATTTATACTTTTGGTTTTTATATTTATAAAAATAACTTCTAGCAATTATCCCTATTAAAAGCCATTTATCTGGATACATAATTTATATATATATATTTAAAAAGTAAAAGATAAAATAGCGTTTTACAAACATTTGAAATATTACATTTAAAAACTTTGTTTTAATCAGCACAAAAGTACATAAAGAATACAGTAATCTTCTTGTCTACCGTTGCATTGATATAGCATTCAGCAAGCATATTACCCAGGTATTCACATAGTTCCCATTTAGTCGTGATTAGTTAGTATTATCAAAATAAAATATGTGTTGACAACTTTGTTACTGCACTAAAAAAATGTTCGATGAAATCATAATTTTATTTGTTTTTAAACGGTGGGTCTTAATGTGGAAATTGTTTTATTATTTTGAATACTCCGTATATTTTACACAGAAATATAGATATTTTAACTCTGATTATAATTCGCATTTCTTATAAAGTTGATCATCACAAGCCGTTTTGTTTACAGCACAAATGTTTTAGTGAAACAAATGCTACACAAAACCACTGTTTTAGAACAAAGATTGTTCAGATTCAATGCTTATATTGCTTGTGATGGGTTGTTTAGTGTCAAGCAATCAGTAACAGTTAATATTGACTCTTGTGTAAACAGTTTCAAATGTGAGACCATCGTCACGACTGAGTTGTTTGTGGATATTTATGGAATATCTAAGTGTATATGCTATTTTCCTTTTTAATAATAATTACCTACACAGTTATTTATATTTGAATAGTGCTTTAATGTAAGTGGTTAAAAAAGGATATTCTAATAACAATATTTTTAAAAAAAGTATTAAATTTTAAAAAATATTACCTAATTTTAAAATATTTAAAACAAAATAATTGTCATGCAATATTTTGCTTTTAGTTTTTTTTTATTTCAGGTTTTTCTAAGAGACAACTCTGTATTATCTGGTAAAAATGGTTTAAGGGTAAAGTATGACATTCTCTTATAGAATATGTTCCTTATAAGTGTATGTAGGAGTTGCAGGAGAATTAAACTAATTAACTACCTATGCTACTGAATACATCACTAGTAACACGATTTTAAAATTCTGGTATGAAATACAGGCTTTAGAGAAAAAGTATTTTAAATAATGGTTTAAATACCTTTGAATACCTAAAAGTATTTGGTAATCTAATCAATTTCTATTAATAGTTTTATGTTTTTTTAAAAGGAAAATTTCATTGTAGATGTTAGCCTCCGGATTGCTAATAATATAAAAAAAGACCCCGAACTTGCCTAATAGGTGGTATCTGAACCTTTTTGATACAGGTAAAATCCACGCTAACGTATTTTAACGGGAGGAAAAATGTCGTAATAAGTATCTGAAAATTGTTATTCCTTCACCGGTTGAGAACTCATTATTTACAGATTAATGTTGGATTTTGAACCCTTTTGATATATAATTTGTATCATTTACTGGTATACACCTTAATGCTAAAGTTAAGCACATATTATAGCTATTTTTTGGTAAGTCAAAACTAAATTTTGTATTGTTAAGTGCGATTTCCGTTATAGTGAAGACATTCGTGTGAACTATCCTTTTCATTTTTTATTTCATCGAAAGTAAAATGATTGTAAACTTACAGACGACAGAAAGTCAAGACCGCCATTAGTGTTTCACTTGAAAGTCAAGTCGCGACTGAAACTTGTAACACGTTTACTCAAAGTTTACTGCTGACAGTTTATAAAGAAATGTATTTGGAAGATTTGTTATTATGTAAATTATAAAAATCGTGATGTTACTTTGCCAAAAAGACACCTTAAACAAACAATAAAGTATGCAAAAATTTAAAAATACGCAACAAGATTCACCTCATTAGGCAGCTCTCTTGTCAAATTATTTTGATCTACAGTATTTCAAATAACAGTTGAATAAAAAAATGCAAACAATAATATTTAATCAATGTCAAATCTTTTTGGGTGTACAGTATTCTGTTGAGAGAAAACTTTGGTACTAAGTGATTACATTAACCTTTTTCCCACTTAACCAAGCCTATGGAGAAAAAAGGAATCTCGTTGACAACCCAAAAACTAAAACGGATATGGATCGAGTATAAATTTGAAATATTTAGTATTTTATGTTCATTTGTACAATTTTTTCACATAAAAAGAAGCAATTGCTAACTTTTGTATTATATAAGGACTGATAACGGTACTTTGGTATTATACGGGGGCCACACATTTTACAGCGCGCTGCGGCGGTTATGGTAGGTTGAGTTATCATAAATATGTTTGTAGGAATTTCCTCAATTCGTTATGAATCGAACGATACCAGATGAGTCATACTTTCGATTTATGATAACACAACCTAACATAACCACCGCAGCGCGCTGTATAAGGGTGGCCTCCGTATAATACCGAAGTACCCTGATAACTTCTAAAGGAGCACTCACCTTTATTCTTAAGACGTTTTCGTGATTTATTTAGGAAAAAAATATGACACTTTTTTGTAATAGCCGACATTTTTAATATTTCTAATGAAAACCCCTGCATTTTATGATTATTTTTTATGAAAATGGTCAAAACAGGATTAAATATATAATCTTCTTTTACAAAATATAATTTGTCATCATAATAAGCTCCCCTATTATTATGTAACCGGGGAGGACCCAGGAATCAAGCGGTGAACTAAGCCATTTGACACGTAAAGGCTTTACTCCAATGAGAATAATTCTGAAGTTTCCACAGTTCACCAGTTAAGCTCTAATTGAGTGATTCCACCGCATATAAATGTCGTGTAGTGTTCAATTGAGCCTGAAACTGCATGTGGACCATTTATTTGAAATATATTCTCAATGGTGTTTTAGAATTTGGCTTGGTAATCTAAGAATTGAATCTGTAAAAATTAGTTATTAAGTGTGTTGGTTAAATAAGTTAAGTCAGAACATGTGTTGGCTGATAAATAATTTATTGAAAAAAGAGTGTTTTGACCATCAATAATAGCTTCACTGTAAACTAAACTAAACCCTAATGAACCTATTGTCATTGTCATAATGCTAGTAATAAATGTAACTTTTTTATAAAATGCCATATTAGGACAGTAAACTTTAGTTAACAAAATAACCATAGTCGTTAATTGATTAAAGCTCTATCAAATGTTTTATTGTAACAATATAAGTTCCTTTTCAAAAGTTGGTTTAATATGTAGTGTTCATCCCACCAGCAACTGTTGTTGATACAGTTTTTAAATGAAAGGTTTAAATTAAATCATTATCTATAGTTATAAATAAGTTTTAATACGTATATGATTATTTAATTACATATGATAATTTAACTTGAATAATTAATTGGAGTAATAGTATAACAGCCATAGTACTCTTAATCATAATTTGTATAAATCTGGTCAACATGTGAATTAAATAATTTCCTAACATCATAACTTCTGTTATTTCTCTAACTGAATAACTTATATTTTTTTAACAAACAGTTTTGAATTATGTATTTTTAAATATTAACCAATAAAATTTATTCTTGGTTTATTGTTGTTATTTCGTTTGGTAAAAATTGTAATAAAATATAAAAAATTTTGAACAGTTGTAAAACTATATTTTATAACAATTAGAACAACATATATGGAGTAGGTAGGTAATAATTGGCATTTATCAGAATAAAAATGATTAAAGGGTATCTCATATAGTTAAAACTTAACAACGATTCATCAATTGACATATTGATGACGAGGTTAATAGACCGAAGTATAGTCAAAAGTATCAACGCTAATTAATATTCTTTAATTGTGAACTATTTATTTGTTAATTATGTACAGTATATAGTCAATTGTGGTTTTTAGCCTTGTAGTTTTAATTAATGTCTGATTATATTTACAACAGACTTTATTATCTATTCAAACTTAACTTAGGACTAATTCAACAATTTACATGGAAATTGTATGTTCTGTCCCACTGTCAATGTCTTACATGTAAATAATTTCCATGACTATAAATTATTTGATTTGACTTGATTTTATTTTATTTAATGGCCTTATGCTATTACCTATTATTTTTTGTGGTTTGAAGTGGATTGGAGCCTAACACCGAGCAGAGTGATTTTGTTGCGCAATCTAGGATAAGCCGGCTGTGGTAAATAGATAACAGCTGTGCAGTTCCTTGGCTTGGAATCTTACAAGCTGTAAAACTCCAGCCAAAACTGCCTTTTTGTGTTAAATATTTCAAAAAACAATAATGAATCAGAAATGCTGCAACAAAGAAATTAAACTGGATGATTAACTACAAAACCTCATAATTGTCATATTAACACAATTGAGGTGTATTAAGGAAACACGTGTTGATAAAGTCATACAATTTATTAAATAAGAGAGTTAAACTGTTTTATTTTTATTAAAAGATTGGGGATACTATATTTTGATAGTTTAACAAAATTTTGTTAAAATCGGTTGATAAAATAAAAATTTTATTTCCACCAACTAAAAGAGTAAAAATCACTAGTCATAACCTCTCTTAGGGGTTATGTTTTTGTTTATAACCACTCATTGCCACCTAAATACCGTATAATCAGCTGATTGGTGTCCGGTAAAACTCATTGCAGTATAGTAGTACGCAATGAAACCCCATTTGAATAAGCTGGTGGCAAACAGCTGTTTTCTGGACTAAATCCTTGCGTGGGAAGTTCGTCAACATAATTTAGTGTGGCGTAAAAGCGTTTACCATGCAGTGCTCGGTAAAAGTACATTACATTACTTTTCTTTGTGTAGGCACGACAAAGGGCAACTCCCCAGCCTATGGAAAAGTACCTGTTTCTGTGTAGCATGATGTAAAAACTATACCAATAAAATGCTATTTTAGTTGGTCAAATTATTACTGTGTGGGCAGCTTAACCGGGAGGACTTAAAGCGAGTTGAGGCAAACAAAACAAACAGTCAAGTTAAAGTAGGGTACAACTCAAATATTTAACTTAACCGTGTTAAGTTTGTGACCTGATTCGTGCTAAACCTACACCGATTAAAATGTTAAAGCGAAATAAATTGACTTTTGAAAATACAACTGTATCAAAATCTTTAACTTACAATGGAATATAAATGCTTATGGGGTTTAATGTTTTAAACTCTAAATTTAACCATATAAAAAATAATTTTAATTGTCAAACGAACATTCTTGTCTACGTAATATCCTCCGGATCTTAAAATATACATTTGAAAGTTTATTAATTTTTCTTTGATGTAGGGCCTAACCTAAAATGTCATTATATTTGGTTTTAAAATATACACCTTAATATTATTCCAAGTAGTTCAGAGTCAGGGTGATACTTGTAAATATAATAATTATATTCCTCGTGCAAAATTAAATGGCTTGTCCTTATTACAGATTAAGTATTTGATCTCCATGATTAAAATGCAATACATTTATTTGCGATTACAATTTCACCCATCACAAAATAAACCTCAGATTAAGTAATTATATCCTTAGCGTAAAACTAACAATAAACATTTCTATAATTTATCATAATTAGTAACATTGGTGAGCCTGCCTAAACTAATAAAGATTTCAAAAAAACTAAAAAGACTTTGCGAAACAACAGATCAGGGCCATTCTTTTGACCCTTTAATCATCAAAATCGGTCCAAAAATGAGGGAGGAGTTCTGTTCACAAAAACCGGCTTAGCGTATTACATATATAGATTGGTAAGTTCACCTTTGTACTGTACCGGTTCACTCTTTTCTTTACTGGATACGTTCCAAGCACGGCCAATTAGTCTATGTGGAATGGCAATCGCAAGGATACAAGATTCCACCACTCAAAAAATATATAATAATAAATAAAAAAAAAACTATTGAAAGTAATTTAAACCAGCGAAAAATACATTTTTTTTATCATTGTGAACAGTAACCATGGAAAGTGATGTAAATAACCATGCAAATACAGAACAGATTACCTTCTGTTCTACTCTACTTCTATTGTACTCAACCGTAATGTTTGATAATATAATTTATTAGGATCAAGGATTGATATATTTTGTCTTAAAGAACATTATTAAATTGTACTAGAGGTCGTCCAGTGGTCGAAACTCGACCAAAAATTTGTAATGTACAGACTTCTCTATTTTCACCCCACACTGTAAATAAAACATGTGATTGGAGTTTCTTCAATTTGTTTTGATTTTCTGTTTATATTTTGTTGCTATTTCGTCACCAGCATGGAAACCCAAAGCTCATGTTAATTTTTTTCAAATTTCAAATTCATTTCTTGTGTTTATTTCTGAGCCTATTTTAATTTTAAAGGGATTCTGCACACCTACAGAAAAATATCTTTCTAACAGTATGCGAAGATTTTTCCTGCGATGCCCACAAGCTGAGAAAAAAGGTTTTAAAGAAACATGCTTGCCTATTAATATATAGATATGATATTTTTAAATTACATGAAAATAAGTATTATGTGCATAATACGCAATTAATATCACATGAAATTCTAAACAAAATATTTATAAACCGAGCGGTAACCAAGTTTTTATTTTTTCATAATTATTATTGTTTGTTGGTTTTTCATCAGATGAAAATTATGAATCTTGGTGAAGCGTTATTGAATACACCAATGAATCTGTGTAAGCTTATCTTTACTAACTTTTAGAGTGTGTGCTTACAAAGTTCTCTTCGTTTGAGGATAACTACGAACAAACTGTAAGTCAACCAAGAAGAACGTAGATTATATAACGAGAGTTGAGACTTAAGTTACCTTGTTATTTAATAAACGTTCTTGATTTATTTCCTTTTATTACACTTCTAATACAGTTACCAAATAAAACTTTAAATATAATTTAATTTTATTTGTTGTGAGAAATAATCAGACTATATACTGTTTGTAAAAGTGTTTTATAAAAAAGTAAGAGTAAAACTATATGCATTTGCCTTATAAACTGTCCACAGTTTTAATTAGAAATAAAATAGAGCCAAACCATGATGAGATAAATGTATGTGTTTTTTATAGTTGTGATTATTTTTAACTAGTTATACAGAATACAGTACTTAGTTTGGATTGTTTTCATTAAACGTATTAACATATATATATTTAAATTGATAATTAATATATATTTCAGTGATTTTTTATACACATACCTATGCTTCCAGTGACTGGCAATGTTATATTTGGTAATTATAGCTTAACCCTTAAAGAGCGCATTATGCATTTTTTCCCTCAAAACTTCTCCATCCCTCTTCCCTCGAATAGTGAATAAAGATTGTGGATACAAATTTCAGTACACTTCAAATCGATATACTAAAGAATTAAACCATAAAACTGCGGAGGTACATCTAATAAAAAATCTTAATAGTAATTGTTAAACTATAATTAATACAGTCAAGCTGTACAAAGACAATCTAAAAAAAATCTGTTGTTTTGGCCTTTGTAATAATACTGTGCATAAGCAAGAATATGAATTGTGTACGAAAATATTATTTATAATTTTTATTTTTAACTGCCTAGAGTAAAAGATTTCTAAACAAATTGAACATTTTAAACAATAGTCTTTATCCGCATGTTTATGCACTTTTATCTCTTTCCTGGGTATTATGCTAATTCAATTAAGGTGTTTAAGAACCAGAGTGAAACGAGGAGCTTATGCAAATTTAAGCTTTCCCGAAAACCAATCTAAGATACAAAACTCTGCTTAGTTACATTTAGCTACAAATATTATTTATATCCTTAATTAACTTTAAATGTATCTTTTAACTGTTCATTATCCTATCAAAGCTTTTTATTTACACCCCTTTCTACTAATACAAAGTAATAACTTTCTTCAAATGAATTCTCAATTCCAAGTTCTTTTATATTTTTTTGTTATCCGTCTCAATACAAGTGTGTAAATTAAGTATTAAAACAAATCTGTATTTTTAAAACCGAAACAGATAGAGATATTCTGTTTCTTGAAATAATTGTAAACAAAGGTTCCGTAATTTTTTACATCCAAAATATTTTTTTACCCCACTAACAGGGTAGTGGGTAGGGGGTGACTATTTTTTTTCAAATAGCAACCCCTATTGAGTGACCCCTCATTTTGAAGGGTTTGTCAAAAAAAACTCAATGACGCAAATCCGAGGTGAATATCTCAACCCTAGCCAAAATGGCGGGCATTCCAAAATTTGATTTTTTGTATGGGAAAAAGCACCAATTTCACATATCATGGAAAGAAATCTGTATTTTTTAAACCGAAATAGATAGAAATATTCTGTTTGTCGAATTGATTGTTAACATAGGTTCCAAAAAATTTTACATCGACAATATTTTTTCAACCCCTCTAACAGGGTAGGGGGTTAGGGTGACTTATTTTTTTCAATAACAACCCCTTTTTAGTGACCCCTCATTTTGAAGGGTTTGTTAAAAGAAAACTAATGACGCAAATCCGAGGTAGATATTTCACCCCTAGCCTAAATGGAAGCCATTCCAAAATTTTATATTTGTAAAAAAGCACCCATTTTGGAATATCCACCATTTTGGCTAGGGGTGAAATATTCACCTCGGAATTGTGTCATTGTGTTTCTTTTGACAAACCCTTTAAAATGAGGGGTCATTCAATAGGGGTTGCTATTTAAAAAAAATAAGTCACCCTCTACTCCCTACCCTGTAAGGGGGGTTAAAAAATATTTTTGATGTAAAAATTGCGGGACCTTTGTTAACAATTATTGCCACAAACAGAATATTTCTATCTATTTCGGTTTTAAAAATACAGATTTGTTTCAATACTTAATTTACACACTGTATAACGAAAACGTACAATAACTATACGGAAACTAGCAGGGTTTCCATTACGCCATTGTAATATGTTGAAAAGTAATAAACACCTGTAAGCATCATTAAACTCGAATTGCGCTTATTGGAATTTATTGGGCAATAAAAAGTGTTTATAGACGATAACGCAAAACAGCTTTGACTTTAAACACACTTTATATAAATACAGTGTAAATATTATAAGTTTTAGATGTTTTTGTACATGTAATTTAATCCTAAAGGAAGAAACGCATAGATAAACATAGATAGAATATGAGTTTATGTTTTGAAATTAAAATTTCCCTTTTTTAGATCTAGAACATAATCATGCTATGTGTCAGTGGTTTAATTTGAAATACCACATTTTGTTTTTAGTTTAACACGATATAGCTTTAAATCCCGCAGAATAAAATTGCCTACAGTGCCCGAAATTTTATGTAATCAAAATACATTTTGACTTAAAAAAAATATAATAGGAATCATCTACTGATCATAGTAATTATGATAATCGTAGTAATTTAAATTGTTTTATGATTCCAAATTAGAATGGGTTAAAATCAACCTGCAAATATAAGCCGTGTTATGGCAAAAACCATATTATTAATGTTAGTAGTTAATTACATTTAACCTATATTTTAAGAAATGAAAGAACAATTACCTTAAAAGTTTTACAGTACAAGAATGTCTTTGTTTCCAATCGTCTCTCGTACCTCAGGCTTTTATAATGTCTTTTCCGCTATTATTATAGCTTTGGTTGATAATAAATTTCTAAATTATGTTATTAATAGACCTACTTACCAATTGT
The DNA here is from genome assembly GCF_028750875.1 of Macrosteles quadrilineatus. NCBI lineage: Eukaryota > Metazoa > Arthropoda > Insecta > Hemiptera > Cicadellidae > Macrosteles > Macrosteles quadrilineatus. The sequence continues at coordinate 76,079,997 of NW_026542602.1, read as the reverse complement.
GTATGATAAATATTTTTTTTTAATTTATTATTATTATTTATTAACCAATATTACTAGTTCCTCATGAAAAATCCCTAAATAAATAAATAATCAATTAAATTCTTTTTACACCTGAAATTCTTGCTACATAATCTGATTTGATAAGGTTTCATTTAACATATTTTCTCGTGCAATACAAAGACTAAAAAAAACCAAAACAATTTCGATAGTTTTAAATACGTACATAAATCACGTTAAAATAATAGTTTCAGTTAGTTTACTTCTTTGTGAGTTTATTATTGAAGAATAAGGCGTTTTCTTTAAGGGACCTTTTGCTTTTTGATGGATCCTGATGCACGTCAAATGAAGTAGAAACCAATATGAAACTTTTATTGGCAATACCAGAGCGGGAATTACTTTCAGTGTAAAATACCTTGGCTGAAGATCGTCAGAGTTCAGGATCTGGTTTTATCTCGAGGTTTGTGTTTATAAATATCCATAAGTAAACCGTGTCATTGATAACATTAGGTGTTAATATTACGGAAAATGGAATTATATTTTTGCAAATAATTTTAATTACCATATTTTATCCGTTTAAAACTGTTTCTAATGTTTTATAATAGTAAAAAAAAAATACTATTCAGGGAAAGGAAGTCTTAAAAAAAAAAAAACTTTAAGTAAGTTATTACTATTAATGATTCTGTTTAGATTGAAAATTGTGATCAATATTAACCTTCCATAGTAATTTTTTTTTTATTTTAACGTTCATGCAGTGTTTATAATCTAAAATTCATGAAAAAGTTATTCAGTTGCAACGATGAAACCACAATAAAGTCTATAACAAAATGTTGGTTGTAACTTGTATAACAATTCAAAAAATCTCGCAAATGACAAAGTATTCAACAAACTTTTAAAAGTTGAGCTTTTGTAAAACCTTGTTTAACAAATGGAGGACCTTAAAAACTATTTTACTCCCTTGAAGGTTCAGATTTTTTTAGAATGGATACCAATTTTCACAATCGTAGATGTCTAACTTGAAATGAATAAGAACTTGCTAATATATGAGATTCTTGGTAAAATAATCTTTAATACATTTTTCCACAGTAGTCAGCATACATCTAAATCTTATATTGTGCTTCTTTATTTTCTTTTTAAATAAGCCAATAAATAATAAGCACGTTATAAATATAAAGTTTTTTTCCAACCCTTTAAACCTCTCACCTTTAAATTCCAAACAATATGTACTTAATCATAATTTACGTAGAGGTTATCTGAACTGGTAAACTCTGCAATAATTTTTTTTTTATGTTCAACGGCTCTCATTGAAAATATCAATGTTTTAAGTATGATCCGTGCAGAAAATACAATTTTAAGACAAAATAATAACAGTAAATGCGCAAAATACAAATTGGTTTTGACAAAATCGGTAGCAATATTTGTAAAACCATGATGGTTAATAGTTATTAAAAAGTAGTATAGTTATAAGAATTCAACAAACATATACTTTACAAATAAAATTAAAACTGAGCAATGCCATTTCCAAAAGTTGTAGCTTGGAGTGCTACGAAAAAAATGACAAGTTTAGTTTTATAGAGAGAAACACCTTTCAAATTCACACATGCAATAGGAACACCAAAAAACCACTCAAAGCCTTGGCTGCTCGACTGTTGTACAAGGGAAGGACATATCTCAATTATTTATTCAATTATATGTAGAAATTGAGTTAAATAAATAATTTATTAGTTATTACCACCATGTTTAATCAGACAATACGTATTCTTTTTTAAACAAAAGTTACTAGGTCTAGTATGGTAGACAAATTTACTATTTCGTATTAAGAGATATACAAGAAATTTTTAATCGAGCACTATAAGTAATTTAACCTAGGTGAGAAGTCATTTAACGTTATTATCTTGCACGAACGCTTATTGCACGATATTCTCTCTATTATTCTTTGCAAATTAGGCTACTGTAAACTATAAACAAAGCTGCAGAGGAAGCAATTAGTCTAAACGTGAAGCAATAACAAGCGCCAAAGGCATCATTTTTAATAACTTAGCCTTGGAAATAAAATACTTCCAAGAACTATCAAATTCTGTTTGAATGTATCAAAATAATTAATTTGTTTATCGCATGGGCACAGCCACCTAATTATTTACATGCATATTGATTATTGAAAACTATTAAGTAAAAACCTTCAGCATATTTTATTGTACGGGATGGATAGTACTACGTACACTGCTCCTAGCCGTTGTTTGTTTAAACTACACATTCAGATATGGATTTTTATAGATACGATTTTTTTAGATTGTTTGTATACGAATACACAAACAATAAATAACATAATTTCAAGAAAAACCTTATGGAAATGAAATTTTTTTGAACTTTCAGACTTCTACCTGTCTTAAAATTTTCCACGTGAAAATGTTATGGCATTTAAAATGTAAGTTATTCAAAAGAAAAATACCTTTGTTTATGAAGCCATATAATTCTGAAGGCTAGAAAGTTTAGATTGAAATATGTGGGTAACCATTAACATCGTATGATTGGAAATATTCAAGAAAATATTGGAACGTACATTTTTCATGAAACTACTTTTAACCCAGAATCAAGAAGTTTTGTGCTACTAGAAAGCATCCGAATTCTAATTAGTTTTTAGTTTTCAAAACAGTACAGTATAGCAAAAGTGTATTTTTTACTCCATTATAAGTGTTTAAATATTAAGATCAATCATCATAACACCAATGTAAAATCAATTTACAGATCGACATATTTTCAAGAATACGAATACTTCAGACATTCATGTTTAACACTGGATATTTAACCTAATTAGCTGGAATAAGGTACGGCAAGCCAGATGTTTTACTGGACTCTGAATTCGTGGTTTTAATTGTAGGTAATTAACACATACCTGTACATAGGGTTACGATTATATATAAATGAAATAATTAGGCCTAACAGGTTATAAGATTTGATAAAAAAAAGTAAAAATCGAACAAAGAAAGTTTAAAAGAACGACACAAAACATTTTACAACCTAAAGATAGTACCTTTGAGAACCATTTTGTTTAACGTTTACGTTTGTCTTTCTGATTGTGGCCTTAGAACATTGAAACATGTGTTGTTGACAACTCTTTTCCACTGGTGAATGCGACAGGTTTGACTTGTGTTTGTAAGATATTTTAAAATATATTTGAAGTAGCCAAAATTTGTGAACATATTTATGACTTACTAGAGGTCGTCCAGTGGTAAAAATATCTACCAAAACTATGCATTTTACAGATGTTTTACCATACGCTGAAAAAAATTTGATTGGTATTTCTTTAAATTGTTTTGATTTTCTGTATATATTGAGCGGTAATTTCGTCACCAGCATGGCAACCCATAAGGTCCATGTAGTTTTTAAAAGTTTTTTAAAGTTTTAAATTAATTGTTTGTGCCTATTTTTGATCCTATTTTAATTTTTAAAGGGAAATGGCACATATACAGGAAAATTATTTCCAACAGTGGGCTTAGATTTTCCCTACGATGCACACGAGCTGAGAAAAAAGGTTTTTAATGGTGGAAAAGAAACACGCTTGCCTATTAATATATAGATATGCTATTATATTTAAGTTGATGCACACACAATTAATAAAGCGTCTTCCAACATCCTTAACAGAAAATTCTTGATTTAATGTATCATAAAAAAAACACTTGAAATAAACTATTTAAATACATTCAGAGGTGTTTCGGGAAGAAAAATACAATACACAAACTTTTCAAAGTAAAATCACAAAACGCTCTGGAGTTTACATTATGATGTGTATTAATGTTTGAAAACAGTTTTTCCACGAAATGCAGCATTTTTGAGAAACAGAGAAAACAAAAACATAAAAGCACATCGTCTCCAGTGAATCGTCATTATAACTTTGTATTGTCATTGCTAGCATCTAGAAGAGACCATGGTTAAATATTCTCCACATGCACAGAGGGCCTTTAATCATTCCCATATGAAGGTTTTTGTCAAGCATATACTAAACCATAGCATTACATAGTTTGGTTTATGTTTACCATTGGGTTAAATAGTTTGAAATAATCCATAGTAATAGAAACTGCAACCAGACAAAAGGTTTTCTGGTATTGTATTCCACTAATATGGTTATTTGTGTAACTACGGGTGAAGTGGCACTTTGCTGCACACGAGAGAAATGTTTACGCACAGCCGTAGGCGAGTGTGGCAAGTTTCTCGACTGCAGCAAAGGCAGTTTGCACTCAAGTTACACATTATATTTTTACTACATGTACTATAAATCAAATCAAATAGTCTTTTAAACACTGTACATCATGTTTTTAGGTTAGGTTTAATTTAAACATTGGACGAAATGGGAAACGCTGCACCAGCTGATCGTAGTCGTAATATCTTTAAGTACGTAATATCCAACTTATTTGTCAAGCGTACGTGGATGACGTGCATAATAAAATCACGCTGTTTTGGGTTGTTTGGTTGGAATACCGATGTGCACCAAAGTAATAACTGTGGGCCAAAGTAAGGCTTTCTGTACTAAAATCTGTGCAAGGAAGCCCACTTTGTCGGATGACTGTAGGAAAAAGAAATTTAATTTGACATGCATCTCAAGCTATGCTTACTTACTTATTATGATTTTCTTCTGACTTTAAGTGGGCGCCCTATAACTATTTTACTTGAATAATATTCGCATTTTAAATACGTTACAAGATTCTCTAACTCATTATCAAATGCCTATAAATTTTTAAATCATACTCAAAAAATTTCATCTATATTAATTCTTTGTGTTATGAGTTCATCGCCTTTAAATAGATGAAAAGGCATACAAAGGGCCTGATTAGAGAGTCAGTCTGCTCTATGTAATACGTGTATGAATGCAATCCTTACATTAACAAAGAAACACTAACGTCGGTTGTATTACTCTAATTGCTACATCATCCCACACTTGACTTAGCCTCGCTGGATGTTATTCATTGTCTTGTATTCAATCCGTTTTTAAGTATAATCTACTTTGCTTATTTAAGTGAGCCATGTTTAAACATCATGTTATAAACTATAAAGTAGCACAGTGGGAGGAAACAAAACTGTTAATACATATTTAGTAATCATTTTATATGCATATATTTGTATATCTTTTAAATGTAGGAACCTAATTTATATCTACAGTAATAATTTACGCATTGCTTCAGTTAAACGAATTGTCTATAATTGTTAAACAACATATAAAAAACAAACCCATAAACAACTAAAATCGAGCTTTTATACTTTTTGGTAGTTTTTCCTTTACTAGAGCCATTATTTTTACAATTATATTTGGACGTCGTAGTGAAACTTTATACCTTGATATTGCAGCAAGGTAACGTCCCGGATCATTGTTGAGTCCCATCCCCATGTGCCGCAAGTCAAATGAAGTACTGAGGCCAGTATCAAGTACTACACCCACCGCATTGACAATATATATTTTACATTAAACATTTTCCTGCAGGTTTAACCTAAAATTCTTAGTCGCATTTAGAATTATAACGGTACAGTACGTATATTTTATGTGTACAATTAGATGATAACTTATATTGGAGATATTGGCAAATTAATAACGAAATTTATAATTAAATGCACATGGGCCCTAGCGTTAAACCCTTCAGCCACACAAATTATTTGCCCCTTAATTATAATTAAACCCTTAGCATGATTTTTTTACCTCTTATCAACCTTTATACGAAATAATGTTATCACTTTCCAGATATTGATTTAAATACTTAAATTATATTAAACGTATTACAGAATACAAACATAAAAGTTAAAGCAACTTGAAACATATTTTGAATTTAATTCTTAAGAATTACATGCTGTAGTATAAATAAATAGGAATCCACTATATGTAAACAAATATTTGACGTTATTTAAGGTTCTTTACAATAGAGGTGTAAGCAATGTTCCTAGAGAACATGTAACTGTGTCGCTTTGTAGTCTATATTGTTACACGTGTTACATAAACTCTCATTACGAGGCCAGTCCCTCCAAGCAAGCAGACAATTAACTATTGGTTTGGCCGAATCTCAAACAAGTCAATTGTAAGAGCTGTAAGCAGGCCTTAAACTTGTATGAAGCTGTAGTTAATCAATATTGAAACAAATATTCCCTCTGTGGTAGAACATATTTACTATCAATCATTAAATGTCTGTTGTAGGAGTGAACAAAGTTAAAATTATTACAGTACGGTATGTTTACCTAAAAATAAATGGAACTAATCATCAGTGGAAAGCATAGACCATAACTGAACACCTCACAAGCCTCTAAACTTAAAATAATGCAATAAATTCTAGAGTCCTAAAAAATGAAAAGGAGGAAGAAGGACCTCCCGCAAACAAGACTCAGTTGCGTAACCGTCGTGTACTTGATCAACTCGAATTCGATAAACGTATGAAAATTACGTGTGTGAACACTTTTTAATATTTATACAATAATTAGTGTTTGTGTACTACTACAAGAATATATGTAGGCCTACCCTGAAGAAGCTACACTAGATTGTGAAATATACGTTGGGTAATATGTATTTGTTCTAGAACTCAAGAATAAATGCAATACAATAACAAAGAAAAAAGTAATACATATTTTAATGTGCCCTAACATTTTTGCACATACAATAAAATTAATTTTTATTGTTTGGCTAGCACACTGAAGCTTTAGGCAAAATCTCATATAAGGGTAGTATTTTTTTTAGTTTAGGAAACTTGTAGTAATATTAATATCAAATTTTTTCTGTAGCAGTTTAAATTAAGCTGTTTTTTTTTTCAAAAGACGTAACTAAGTTTATTGGTTATCAGTTAACAACCAGGGATAGGTGGTAATAAAATAATAGTTATCTTACTTTAGGTAAAAATAAATCAGACTTAAATACATAAAAGGCTAAGCTTTGAAATAAAGTATAACTAGGCTATAATGTATTAATCAGTCTTAGTACATGGTCGTCATATTTCATACCTATTGTGTAAAAAAAATTAACTGCTTTACTATCAAGTGAATGCCTATACATTAAGTTAAAGCAGCATATTCACAATTTCATGAAAGAAATAATGAAATACGTTGAGTTTAAAAATACTGGTTGATGAAACACATGAATGGTCACTGGGCGAGACGTTGAAAAGCGTTTAATTACTTTTAGTGGAAGATTTCCAATCAAATCGACTTTAATTGTGTTTCTTATTGGAAATGTTTTTTTTTGGAACATCGGTGGACCATGTTGGAACATTTTTGGAACATTGGTGAAACATGGTGGACCATGTTGGAACATTTTTTGAACATTGGTGAAACATGGTTGAAAATGGTGGAACATTGATGGAGCATGGTGGACCATGTTAGAACATTTTTGGAACATTGGTGGGCCAAACATGGTCCACCATGTTCCAAAAATGTTCCAACATGGTCCACCATGGTTGGAACATTTTTGGAACATTGGTGGAACATGATGGAACAATTTTGGAACATTAGTGGAATATGGTTGAAAATGTTGGAACATTGATGGAACATGGTGGACCATGTTAGAACATTTTTTGAACATTGGTGGGCCAAACATGGTCCACCATGTTCTACCATGTTCCACCAATGTTCCAAAAATGATGGTGGAACATGGTGGAACATGGTAGAACATGGTGGACCATGTTGGAACATTTTTGGAACATTGGTGAAACATGGTGGACCATGTTGGAACATTTTTGGAACATTGGTGAAACATGGTGGAACATGTTGGAACATTTTTGGAACATTGGTGGAACATTTTTTGGACATTTTTGGAACATTGGTGGAACATGGTGGACCATGTTGGAACATTTTTGGAACATTGGTAGAACATGGTGGACCATGTTGGAACATTGGTGGAACATGGTGGACCATGCTTCCACCATGTTCCACTAATTTTCCAAAAATGTTCCAACATGGTCCACCATGTTCCACCAATGTTCCAAAAATGTTTTTTACATGGTCCACCATGTTCCACCAATGTTCCAAAAATGTTCCAACATGGTCCACAATGTTCCACCAATGTTCCAAAAATGTTCCAACATGGTCCACCAATGTTCCACCAATGTTCCAACATGGTCCACCATGTTCCACTAATGTTCCAAAAATGTTCCAACATGGTCCACCATGTTCAACCATGTTTCAAAAATGTTCCAACATGGTGCACTATGTTCCACCAATGTTCCAAAAATGTACCAACATGGTCCATTATGTTCCACCAATGTTCCAAAAATGTACCAACATGGTCCACCATGTTCCACCAATGTTCCAAAAATGTTCCAGGTTTTAGACTACGCTGAATCCGTTGAGCTAAGTTAAAAAGCCGTATCTACAGTGGTTTCTTAGTTATGCACATATTCAGTGGCAGTATCTGTTACCTTTCCCTAGGCTTCCTAAGAAAGAAAGCAGTAAGTGCAGGTACTAAGAATAAAAGCAGTATATGCTCTGCAGTTACTGCTTTCTTATTTAATGTCCTACAGATACTACTATTTTACTTAGCAGTACTCATCCAATTGTGTAGTTACTGCCTTGTTCTATAGAAATGGTTGTGACATCAATAAACAGCTGAAAACTAACTCTAAATATTGTAAACAGGGCAGTGAAAAACGAGGGAAATGAGTGTGGTTCTTCTTTGAATTAGTAAGTCTGATTTGTTCCAACATGGTCCACCATGTTCCACCAATGTTAAAACATGGTCCACCATGTTCCACCAATGTTCTAACATGGTCCACCATGTTCCACCGATGTTCCAAAAATGATCCAACATGGTCCACCATGTTCCACCAATGTTCCAAAAATGTTCCAACATGGTCCACAATGTTCCACCAATGTTTCAAAAATGTTCCAACATGGTCCACCATGTTCCACCAATGATCCAAAAATGTTCCAACATGTTCTACCATGTTCCACCAATGTTCCAAAAATGTTCCAACATGGTCCATCATGTTCCACCGATGTTCCAAAAATGTTTCAACATGGTCCACCATGTTTTACCAATGTTCCAAAAATGTTCCAACATGGTCCACCATGTTCCACCAATGTTCCAAAAATGTTACAACATGGTCCACCATGTTCCACCAATATTCCAAAAATGTTCTATCATGGTCCACCATGTTCTACCATGTTCCACCAATGTTCCAAAAATGATGGTGGAACATTGGTGGAACATGGTAGAACATGCTAGAACATGGTGGACCATGTTGGAACATTTTTGGAACATTGGTGGAACATGGTTCAAAATGGTGGAACATTGATGGAACATGGTAGACCATGTTAGAACATTTTTGGAACATTGTTGGAACATGGTGGAACATGTTGGAACATTTTTGGAACATTGGTGAAACATGGTGGACTATGTTGGAACATTTTTGGAACATTGGTGAAACATGGTGGAACAAGTTGGAACATTTTTGGAACATAGTGGACCATGTTGGAACATTTTTGAAACATTGGTGGAACATGGTGGACCATGTTGGAACATTTTTGGAACATTGGTTGAACATGGTGTACCATGTTGGAACATTTTTGAAACATTGGTGGAACATGGAGGACCATGTTGGAACATTTTTGGAACATTGCTGGGCCAAACATGGTCCACCATGTTCCAAAAATGTTCCAACATAGTCCACCATGGTTAAAACATTTTTAGAACATTAGTGGAACATGGTAGAACATGGTAGAACATAGTAAACCATGTTGGAACATTTTTGGAACATTGGTGGAACATGGTTCAAAATGGTGGAACATTGATGGAACATGGTAGACCATGTTAGAACATTTTTGGAACATTGGTGGAACATGGTGGACCATGTTGGAACATTTTTGGAACATTGGTGAAACATGGTGGACCATGTTGGAACATTTTTGGAACATTGGTGAAACATGGTGGAACATGTTGGAACATTTTTGGAACATTGGTGGAACATAGTGGACCATGTTGGAACATTTTGAAACATTGGTGGAACATGGTGGATCATGTAGGAACATTTTTGGAACATTGGTGGAACATGGTGGACCATATTGGAACATTTTTGGAACATTGCTGGGCCAAACATGGTCCACCATGTTCAAAAAATGTTCCAACATAGTCCACCATGGTTGGAACATTTTTAGAACATTAATGGAACATGGTGGAACATGTTTGGAACATGGTGGACCATGTTGGAACATTTTTGGAACATTTGTTGAACATGGTGGACCATGTTGGAAAATTTTTGGATCATTGGTAGAACATGGTGGACCATGTTGGAACATTGGTGGAACATGGTGGACCATGCTTCCACCATGTTCCACTAATTTTCCAAAAATGTTCCAACATGGTCCACCATGTTTCACCAATGTTCCAAAAATGTTTTAACATGGTCCACCATGTTCCACCAATGTTCCAAAAATGTTCCAACATGGTCCACAATGTTCCACCAATGTTCCAAAAATGTTCCAACATGGTCCACCAATGTTCCACCAATGTTCCAACATGGTCCACCATGTTCCACTAATGTTCCAAAAATGTTCCAACATGGTCCACCATGTTCCACCGATGTTCCAAAAATGTTCCAACATAATCCACCATGTTCCACCAATATTCCAAGAATGTTCTAACATGGTCCACCATGTACTACCATGTTCCACCAATGTTCGAAAAATGATGGTGGAACATTGGTGGAACATTTTTTTAACATTGGTGGATAATGGATGAAAATGGTGGAACATTGATGAAACATTGTGGACCATGTTAGAACATTTTTGGAACATTGGTGGAACATGGTGGACTATGTTGGAACATTTTTGGAACATTGGTGAAACATGGTGGACCATGTTGGAACATTTTTGGAACATTGGTGGAACATGATGGAACATTTTTGGAACATTGGTGGAATATGGTTGAAAATGTTGGAACATTGATGGAACATGGTGGACCATGTTAGAACATTTTTTGAACATTGGTGGGCCAAACATGGTCCACCATGTTCTACCATGTTCAACCAATGTTCCAAAAATGATGGTGGAACATTGGTGGAACATTTTTTGAACATTGGTGGAACATGGTTGAAAATGGTGGAACATTGATGAAACATTGTGGACCATGTTAGAACATTTTTGGAACATGGTAGAACATGGTGGAACTTGTTGGAACATTTTTGGAACATTGGTGGAATATGGTTGAAAATGTTGGAACATTTTTGGAACATTGGTGGAACATGGTGGACCATATTGGAACATTTTTGGAACATTGCTGGGCCAAACATGGTCCACCATGTTCAAAAAATGTTCCAACATAGTCCACCATGGTTGGAACATTTTTAGAACATTAATGGAACATGGTGGAACATGTTTGGAACATGGTGGACCATGTTGGAACATTTTTGGAACATTTGTTGAACATGGTGGACCATGTTGGAAAATTTTTGGATCATTGGTAGAACATGGTGGACCATGTTGGAACATTGGTGGAACATGGTGGACCATGCTTCCACCATGTTCCACTAATTTTCCAAAAATGTTCCAACATGGTCCACCATGTTTCACCAATGTTCCAAAAATGTTTTAACATGGTCCACCATGTTCCACCAATGTTCCAAAAATGTTCCAACATGGTCCACAATGTTCCACCAATGTTCCAAAAATGTTCCAACATGGTCCACCAATGTTCCACCAATGTTCCAACATGGTCCACCATGTTCCACTAATGTTCCAAAAATGTTCCAACATGGTCCACCATGTACTACCATGTTCCACCAATGTTCGAAAAATGATGGTGGAACATTGGTGGAACATTTTTTTAACATTGGTGGATAATGGATGAAAATGGTGGAACATTGATGAAACATTGTGGACCATGTTAGAACATTTTTGGAACATTGGTGGAACATGGTGGACTATGTTGGAACATTTTTGGAACATTGGTGAAACATGGTGGACCATGTTGGAACATTTTTGGAACATTGGTGGAACATGATGGAACATTTTTGGAACATTGGTGGAATATGGTTGAAAATGTTGGAACATTGATGGAACATGGTGGACCATGTTAGAACATTTTTTGAACATTGGTGGGCCAAACATGGTCCACCATGTTCTACCATGTTCAACCAATGTTCCAAAAATGATGGTGGAACATTGGTGGAACATTTTTTGAACATTGGTGGAACATGGTTGAAAATGGTGGAACATTGATGAAACATTGTGGACCATGTTAGAACATTTTTGGAACATGGTAGAACATGGTGGAACTTGTTGGAACATTTTTGGAACATTGGTGAAACATGGTGGACCATGTTGGAACATTTTTGGAACATTGGTGAAACATGGTGGAACATGTTGGAACATTTTTGGAACATTGGTGGAACATTTTTGGAACATTGGTGGAACATGGTGGACCATGTTGGAACATTTTTGGAACATTGGTAGAACATGGTGGACCATGTTGGAACATTGGTGGAACATGGTGGACCATGCTTCCACCATGTTCCACTAATTTTCCAAAAATGTACCAACATGGTCCACCATGTTCCACCAATGTTCAAAAAATGTTCCAACATGGTCCACCGTGGTTGGAACATTGGTGAAACATGGTGGACCATGTTGGAACAATTTTGGAACATTGGTGGAATATGGTTGAAAATGTTGGAACATTTTTGGAACATTGGTGGAACATTTTTGGAACATTGGTGGAACATGGTGGACCATGTTGGAACATTTTTGGAACATTGGTAGAACATGGTGGACCATGTTGGAACATTGGTGGAACATGGTGGACCATGCTTCCACCATGTTCCACTAATTTTCCAAAAATGTTCCAACATGGTCCACCATGTTCCACCAATGTTCCAAAAATGATTTTTACATGGTCCACCATGTTCCACCAATGTTTCAAAAATGTTCCAACATGGTCCACAATGTTCCACCAATGTTCCAAAAATGTTCCAACATGGTCCACCAATGTTCCACCATTGTTCCAACATGGTCCACCATGTTCCTCTAATGTTCCAAAAATGTTCCAACATGGTCCACCATGTTCAACCATGTTTAAAAAATGTTCCAACATGGTCCATTATGTTCCACCAATGTTCCAAAAATGTACCAACATGGTCCACCATGTTCCACCAATGTTCCAAAAATGTTCCAGGTTTTAGACTACGCTGAATCCGTTGAGCTAAGTTAAAAAGCCGTATCTACAGTGGTTTCTTAGTTATGCACATATTCAGTGGCAGTATCTGTTACCTTTCCCTAGGCTTCCTAAGAAAGAAAGCAGTAAGTGCAGGTTCTAAGAATAAAAGCAGTATATGCTCTGCAGTTACTGCTTTCTTATTTAATGTCCTACAAATACTACTATTTTACTTAGCAGTACTCATCCAATTGTGTAGTTACTGCCTTGTTCTATAGAAATGGTTGTGACATCAATAAACAGCTGAAAACTAACTCTAAATATTGTAAACAGGGCAGTGAAAAACGAGGGAAATGAGTGTGGTTCTTCTTTGAATTAGTAAGTCTGATTTGTTCCAACATGGTCCACCATGTTCCACCAATGTTAAAACATGGTCCACCATGTTCCACCAATGTTCTAACATGGTCCACCATGTTCCACCGATGTTCCAAAAATGATCCAACATGGTCCACCATGATCCACCAATGTTCCAAAAATGTTCCAACATGGTCCACAATGTTCCACCAATGTTTTAAAAATGTTCCAACATGGTCCACCATGTTCCACCAATGATCCAAAAATGTTCCAACATGTTCTACCATGTTCCACCAATGTTCCAAAAATGTTCCAACATGGTCCATCATGTTCCACCGATGTTCCAAAAATGTTTCAACATGGTCCACCATGTTTTACCAATGTTCCAAAAATGTTCCAACATGGTCCACCATGTTCCACCAATGTTCCAAAAATGTTACAACATTGGTGAAACATGGTGGAACATGTTGGAACATTTTTGGAACATTGGTGGAACATTTTTGGAACATTGGTGGAACATGGTGGACCATGTTGGAACATTTTTGGAACATTGGTAGAACATGGTGGACCATGTTGGAACATTGGTGGAACATGGTGGACCATGCTTCCACCATGTTCCACTAATGTTCCAAAAATGTTCCAACATGGTCCACCATGTTCCACCAATGTTCCAAAAATGTTTTTTTACATGGTCCACCATGTTCCACCAATGTTTCAAAAATGTTCCAACATGGTCCACAATGTTCCACCAATGTTCCAAAAATGTTCCAACATGGTCCACCAATGTTCCACCATTGTTCCAACATGGTCCACCATGTTCCTCTAATGTTCCAAAAATGTTCCAACATGGTCCACCATGTTCAACCATGTTTAAAAAATGTTCCAACATGGTCCATTATGTTCCACCAATGTTCCAAAAATGTACCAACATGGTCTACCATGTTCCACCAATGTTCCAAAAATGTTCCAGGTTTTAGACTACGCTGAATCCGTTGAGCTAAGTTAAAAAGCCGTATCTACAGTGGTTTCTTAGTTATGCACATATTCAGTGGCAGTATCTGTTACCTTTCCCTAGGCTTCCTAAGAAAGAAAGCAGTAAGTGCAGGTTCTAAGAATAAAAGCAGTATATGCTCTGCAGTTACTGCTTTCTTATTTAATGTCCTACAGATACTACTATTTTACTTAGCAGTACTCATCCAATTGTGTAGTTACTGCCTTGTTCTATAGAAATGGTTGTGACATCAATAAACAGCTGAAAACTAACTCTAAATATTGTAAACAGGGCAGTGAAAAACGAGGGAAATGAGTGTGGTTCTTCTTTGAATTAGTAAGTCTGATTTGTTCCAACATGGTCCACCATGTTCCACCAATGTTAAAACATGGTCCACCATGTTCCACCATGTTCCACCAATGTTCCAAAAATGTTCCAACATGGTCCACCATGTTCCACCAATGTTCCAAAAATGTTCCAACATGGTCCACCATGTTCCAAAAATGTTCCAACATGGTCCACCAATGTTCCACCAATGTTCCAACATGGTCCACCATGTTCCACTAATGTTCCAAAAATGTTCCAACATGGTCCACCATGTTCTACCAATGTTCCAAAAATGTTCCAACATGGTCCACCAATGTTCCACCAATGTTCCAACATGGTCCACCATGTTCCACTAATGTTCCAAAAATGTTCCAACATGGTCCACCATTTTCCACCAATGTTCCAAAAATGTTCCAACATGGTCCACCATGTTTCATTAATGTTCCAACATGGTCCACCATGTTCCACCAATGTTCCAAAAATGTTCCAACATGGTCAACCATGTTCCACCAATGTTCCAAAAATGTTCCAACATGGTCCACCATGTTCTACCAATGTTCCAAAAATGTTCCTCGTTTTTAAATTGGGAACTGTAAGTAATTTAACCTAGGGGAGAAGTCATTTTGTGTTATTATCTTGCACGAACAATTATTGCAGGCTATTCTCTCTATTATTCTTTGAAAATTACAGTACACTATAAACAAAGCTGCAGAGGAAGCAATTAGTCTAAACATTAAGCAATGACAAGAGCCCAAAAGCATCATTTTTAATAACTTAGTCTTGGAAATCGAATACTTCCAAGTACTATCAAATTCTGTTTGAACATATCAAAATGCTTTATTTGTTTATTGCATGGGTACAGCTACTTAATGATTTACATGCATATTGATTATTGAAAACTATTAAATAAAAACCTTCAGCATAGTTTATTGTACGGGATAGATATCACTACATACACTGCTTCTAGCCGTTGTTTGTTTAAACTGCACATACAGATATGGATTGAGAATTGTTTTTGATTGTTTGTATACGAATACACAAACAATATTAAAATAATATGTTTCCAAGCAAAATCTCATAGAAATGCAATTTCTTCGAAATTCCGGACTTCTACATGAGTTAAAAACATTCAACGTAAAATAGTTATGGTATTTTTAATAAAAATGTATAAAAAGAAACATACTTAATATTTTAGAAAACCATCAAATTCCGAAGGCTAGAAAGTTTTGATCAAAATACGCGGATAAGCACTAACATTGTGTGATTGGAAATATTTAAAAAAATATTGGAACGTACATTTTTCATGAAACGACTTCTAACCCAGAATCAAGTAGCTTTGTGCTACTAGAAAGCATCCGAATCCGAATTAGTTTTTAGTTTTCAAAACAGTACAGTATAGCAAATGTGTATTTTTTTACTCCATTATAAGCGTTTAAATATTAAGATAAATTATTATAACACCAAAATAAAATCAATTTACGGACCGAAATAATTTCAAGAATACGAATCCTCCAGACATTCATGTTTAACATTGTATATTTAATTTAATAAGCTAGAATAAGGTAGCGCAAGACAGATATTTTATTGGACTCTGAACTCATGGTTTTAATAGTAAGTAATTAACACATACCTGTACATAAGCTTACGATTATATATAAATGAAATAATTAGGCCTAACAGGTTCCAAGATTTGATAAAAAAGGAAAAATCGAACAAAGAAAGTTTAAAAGAACAACACAAAACATTTTACAACCTAAAGATAGTACCATTGGGAACCATGTTGTTTAACTTTTACGTTTGTCTTTCTGATTGTGGCCTTAGAACATTGAAACAGGTGTTAGATTCGAAAAGTAACAATTGTTGACAACTCTTTTCCAGTGGTGAATGCGACAGGTTTGACTTGTGTTTGTAAAATGTTTAAAATATATTTCAAGTAGACAAAATCGGTAAACATATATACGACTAACTAAAGGTCGTCCGGTGGTAAAAAACTCGACCAAATTAGTAATGTAAAGACGTTTTATCATAAGCTGTAAATAAAACGTGTGATTAGAATTTCTAATTTTTTTTTATTTTCTGCTTATATTGCGTTTTTATTTCGTAGCCAGCATGGCAACCCATAAGGTGCATGTTACTTTTTTAAATTAGAACTAATTGTTTGTGCTTATTTTTTAGCCTATTTAAAAATTTTAGGTATTCTGAATATCTACAGGAAAATATATTTACAATTGTATGCGTAGATATTTCCTGTGATGCACACGAGCTGGGTAACAAGGTTTTAAGGAACATGCTTACCTATTAATATATATAGATATGCTATTATATTTAAGTTGATGCACACTATTAATAATGAGCCTTCCAACAGCCTTAACAGAAAATTCTTGATTCAATGAATCATAAAAAAAACTTGAAATAAACTATTTAAATACATTCAGACGTGTTTCGGGAAGAAAAATACAGTACACAAACTTTCCAAAGTTAAATCACAAAACGCTCTGGATTTTACATTAAGATGTATATTAATGTTTGAAAACAGTTTTGCCACGAAATGCAGCATTTTAGAGAAACAGAGAAAACAAAGACATAAAAGCACATCGTCTCCAGTGAGTCCTCATTATAACTTTGTATTGTCATTGCTATCATCTGGAAGAGACCAGGATTAAATATTCTCCACATGCACAGAGGGCCTTTATTCAACCCCTTATGAATGATTGTGTCAAGTGTCAAATACATCAATTGACTAAACCAATAAAACCAAACCAATATAAACCAATTATGTTTCCATTGGGTTAAATAGTTTCAAATACGTCTATAGTAAAAGAAACTGCAACCAGACAAAAGGTTTTCTGTTATTGTATTCCACTTATATAGTTATTCGTCTAACCAGTGGGCGAAGTGACACTTTGCTGCACACGAGAGAAATGTTTACGCACGAGCCGTAGGCGAGTGTGGAAAGTTTCTCGACTGCAGCAATGGCAGTTTGTACTCATGTTACACATTATATTTTTCCTACAGTTACTATAAATCATCTATATATAAATACGCAAGCAGTTTTCTTTTCACAGTCATAACTCGATAACTTCTTGGTGGATTTTAACGTTTAAAGTGTCAAATTAAAGGTAGTTTCACGTAGATGTGCTAACACGTATAGTACAGAAGTATTAAGAAAGGGTATCACTTAATTACATTCAATGACTAATGTTTTGGAACAGTGGCGCTATCTGTTGGGATGAGATCAAACTTAATTCCTTTTGATTACAACTAAACGTATGGACGTAGATTGAAATAGGTCTTAAGGCTATATGTAGTCTTTAAAACACTGTACATCATGTTTTTAGGTTAGGTTTAATTTAAACATTTAACGAAATGAGAAACGCTGCACTAGCTGATAGTAGTCGTAATATCTTTAAGTACGTAACATACAACTTATTTTTCAAGCGTACGTGGATTACGGGCATAATAAAAGCACACTGTTTTGTGTTATTTGGTTGGAATACTGGTGTGCGCCAAAGTAAAAACTGTGCGCCAAAGTAAGGCGTTCTGTACTAAAATCTCTGCAAGGAAGCTTACTTTGTCGGGTGACCGTAGGAAAAAGAAATTTAATTTGACATGCATGTCAAGCTATGCTTACTTACTTATTATGATTATCTTTTTATTTCAAGCGACTGCCCTTAAATAATTTTATTTGAATAATACTAGCATTTTAAATGCATTACAATATTCTCTAACTCATTATCAAATGCCAATTAAGTATTAAATCACATTCAAAAAAGTTATTCTATATTAATTCTATTGTATTAGTCCATCGCATTTAAATATATGAAAAGGCATACAAAGGGCCTGATTAGAGTAATCTGCTCTATATAATACGTGTATGAATGCATCGCTTACATTAACAAAGAAACACCACCAGTGGTTGTATTACTCTAATTGCTACATCATCCCACACTTGACTTAGCCTCGCTGGATGATATTCATTGTCTTGTATTCAATCCGTAATTAAGTATAATCTACTTTGCTTATTTAAGTGAGCTACGTTAAACATCATGTTATAAACTATAAAGTGGAACAGTGGGAGGAAACAAAACTGGTGATACATATTTAGTAATCATTTTATATGCATAAATTTGTATATCTTTTAAATGTAGGAAACTAATTTATGTCTGCAGTGATAATTTTGTAGTACACATTGCTTCAGACTGTAAGGTGTTAATTCCGAGGGGGGGTAAAACTACACCTTATATGCCTCGGATCTGCTAACAGTCAGGTGTGTCCAGGGTTCAAGTTATATTATTAATTGGCTGGGCTCAGACCATAGGATGTTATCATTTATTCAATAAATCATTGGTCATCATCATTGACCAAATTAAAGCCAATTAATCCCCGAACGTGTTTTTATTATCATTGATGTTAAGTTAAAAAAAAGGTTAATCAAACGTCACAAAAAGAGAGAACCGTAGGTTAGCCGTGAACCAACACTACCTCTAGTGCGTGACCTACGCTCACCAAAATAAAATTACTTCTAAAAAGGTTACTTCACCTTTTGACGAAAACTAATAAAATCAAAAATAAGAATAACTAACGAAAATTATTGTCACGACTAACAACTACGTTCTAGGTTCCCTGAGTTGTTTCACCCGGGTGTGACGTGGGGAATATCTCAGGTTTAACTCAATTTTAAGTGAATAATCTAAATAGACGGGTATTAATTTAAAGACCACACGACGGGACAGATCACGACAAGGCTGTTACGCCCGTCACCTAATAAGAATCTTAATTTGTAATAAGTAGTGATGTTAAGCTGAGCTTTTTCACCCGCCCCTAACAATATATTTAGTAAAAATATATATCGTGTGAAAGTCGTGTGAACTAGGATTTGATTTCGTTGTCAAGGCTATTCCGCCCGTCACCTAACAATTCAATTTAATACAAAAATAAAATATGTTCTATAACCACTCTAATTTATGGTTATGAGTGGCAAGTATACAAGTATATAAATTGTACTTGTTAAACTAGATAGAAAATACAAACTCATAAACGACCAAAATCGGGCTTTTATACTTTTTGATAGTTTTTACTTTACTATTTTTAACAATATGCGATATTTGTACATAATAGTGAAACCTTATACCTTGAAAGGCTGCTGCAGTAAATACATCTTAAGTAAAATATATCTTTATAGGAAAAAGGAAATAGGAATATAGAAATATATCTGCCATAGCAATAGGATGGTGTTTGCTTGAAGTGTAACTTGATTTGTATTTGTAGTGCAACAACTAGTAGTTATGCTGATTATATCTTTGTGATATAGTATAATGTTATCCATAAATTCTTATGAAAATTAAAATCCCACTGACTGATAAATGATCACTGTATATTATACTACCTAGAATTACCAAACTTGGCATAGAGGTGTAGGAGGTGCGGTAAGACAGGGTTTTACATTTGAAATTTAAAGGGAGATTAAGAGTTAGGAATCTTGACTATGTAAGATTATATATTTTGGTCTGTATAAGCTGAACCAATGATTGGATCTTTAATTAATCTGATTAAAAACAGCGTACGGAATTGAACTATCTACAACTTTTGCATTTAAAGTTCTATTATATATCAAACGGGTTTCGAGTGACAGATTTTTTTTTAGATACGAATTAATAAGAAAATCATAAGAAATAACTTGTAATAGAATGTCATTTTTATCCTATGAACTGCAATTAAACGAACTTTATTGAACAATAATGTATCGTTCATTATATAATATTGGAAACAACAGCACACTTATTAACAATAGAGAGTTAAGCAATGTTCCTAGAGAACATGCAACTGTGTCGCTTTGTAGTCTATAATGCTACACGTGTTACATCAACTCTCATTACGAGGCCAGTCCTCTCCAAACAAGCAGACAATTAACTATTGGTTTAATCAAAACTCAAACAAGTAAATTGTAAGAGCTGCAAGCAGGCCTTGATCTTGTAACAAGCTTTAGTCAATCAATATTGAAACAAATATTCCCTCTGTGGTACAACAAATTTACTATCAATCATTAAAATGTCTGTTGTAAGAGTAAACAAAGTTAAAAATAGTACAATACGATGTGGTTAACTAAACATAAATGAAACTAATCCTCAGTGGAAAGCATAGACAATAACTGAACTCCTCACAAGCCCCTAACCTTAAAATCATGCCATAAACTCCAACACCCAGAGTCCTAAAAAATGAAAAGGAGGAAGAAGGACCTCCCGCAATCAAGACTCAGTGGCGTAACCGTGTAATTTGTACTTAATCAACTCGAACTCTATAAACGTGTGACAATTAGATGTGCAAACAATGTTTAGTATTTAGACAATGGTTAGTGTTAAAGTACTAGTACAAGAAGATACTATGAATTGAAGCTACACAAGCTGTGGAAATGTACGTTGGGAAATAATGTATTTATTCAACATCTCAAGAACTTAATACAACAGTTTTGTACATGTAATAGAATTAGCTTTTATGGTTCGGCTAACATATTAAAGCTTTAAGCAAAGTCTCGCATAATTTTAACTTTTATTTGAGTTTAGAAAACTTGATGTAATATTATTATCATCATCCCCCTTTAGCAGAATAAATCAAACTGTATCCTTTAAAGACGGAAATAAGTTTATTGGTTATTAGTTAACAACCAGGGATAGGTGGTAACAAAATAATAGTTGTCTTACTTTAAGTAAAAATAAATCAGATTTAAATACATAAAAGGCTAAGCTTTGAAATAAAGTATAACTAGGCTATAATGTATTAATCAGTCTTAGTACATGGTTGTCATATTTCATACCTATTGTGTAAAAAAAATTAAACTGCTTTGCTATCAAGTGAAAAATGCATTAAGTTAAAGCAGTATATTCACAATTTCATGAAAGAAATCATGAAATACGTCGAGTTTTAAAATGCTGGTCAACGAAACACATGAATGGTCACTGGGCGAGACGTTGAAGAGCGTTTAATTACTTTTAGTGGAAGATTTTCAATCAAATCGACTTTAATTGTGTTCCTTATTGGAAATGTGTATAACCTACAACGCTTGCATCTACGTTTTAAGAGTGTATTGTTTGACGTTATCAATTCTTGTGTCATGTCAACAATATTATAATATGAGTTACTTAAATTGTAAGAGTTAGTTCACATGTTCGTCATCATTAAACATTTACTATTAACGTACTGTTTGTCAAAGTAAGTTTTTTCCTGCAAAACACCTTTGTTACGGACACTTTTATCATATATTGTTACTCCTATGTTTAGCATACCATGAAAAGAAGTTATTTTTATAAACCGTTACCAACTATGCATATTTAAATCTATATGCGTTCAAATTTGTATATAAGTCAGAATTTTTAGTCACTCTATATCAAATTTGGGAGGAATAGTGTTTTTGGCCTTGGTCAAAATGAAAAAGTATATCGATCCTGGGTCCAGGTCTTTACATACCACCTGCGGAAATAGCTACTAACCTATAGTGAAATTCCCTAATAAAATAAATATTCAAACGAAATTCGATTTGACACGAATAAAAGCTGATTTAGTATTTCGTGCTCGAACGACAATGATGCTAATATCAGGCGATCCATGATTGGTTGTCAAATAACCTCAACCCCTGGGTGTGCATAATTTTGTGAAGACTAGTGTTGATCATGGACTGAAAGACATATACCCGTTTATATTTGGTATACAATAATTTGAATTAAGCCAAAAATATATGTTAACCTTAATGAATAATGATGTTTGACCTTAAAAGGGAATTATAAAGGTATAAAGAAATTTCCTATCCAAATTATTTAATTAATGATGATTATTTATTTATTTATTTTTTATTTATTTATTTATACACGGTAACACCATTTATACAATAGTAGTTAGCATAATCAATTACAAGATGGCATAATTAACAACGACACTACATTACTAATGCAATTATATCAAACAAAACTGAACTTGAAAAAACTTTGGGTAAGTATGATATTCAATGAAAACAACAGAAAATAATAACAGGCAATGCAGACAACAAAAAAAAAACACAATCAATAACAGGCAATGAAAGACTAAAAATAACAGGCTATAAATACAAGCTATATAAATACGGCAAGCAATAACAGGTAATGAATGGCTATAATGACAGGTTATAACTAATAGACTATAGTACAAGCTATAATACAGCAAGCAATAACAGGCAATAAATACATACAAAAAATAACAGACAATAAAAATGCAGAAGCAATAGAACAACAGGCAATAAATACAGAGGCAATAGAATAACAGGCAATAAAAAACGCTCAATAGAATTCAGACAATAACATGCAATAAATAAATACGGACAATAATACAGGCAGTGAATGCAGTTAACGATGGTGTCCTTTCAGATCTATGATTGAAATGAAATTATATACATGCAATGATTGCTTGGGAAGAGTAGTTTATTTATAAGGAAAAATGTTAAGATAGAAATAACTTGATTAATGGACAGGTAAATTTTGACTCTAGTTGAACGTATAGAAATGTCTTTGCTGGTACTTCCGATAGCCAATAGGATATAGGTACGCTATTCAAGATTCTTGTCATTTGCCTATTGGGTCTGATGATGATTGGAGTATCCAATCGAAATCAAGCACAGTTACCATCGTGTCTATATATTTACTGTCTTATAAAACAATATAAGTTAAAATATATGTTTCTAGTAATATTCGACGTATTTTTCTTCATTCTTCGTAAAATGAACAAAACGTATCGTGCTGATTTTGATAAAAGTTATACAATTTTTTTATTATATTCTGAAAATGACCAAAGCAATTATTTAATATTGGTAAAGGATTTTTGGTTTGATTGAAATAAGTAATTTTGAATTTTTATTAATGCAGGTCAGCTAAATGATTTAATAAACACTACTTATAAGTGAGTGAGTGGCGTCCCACCTATACATACAATGTTATGATTTTTAAATGTTTATTTTGCGTATCAACTTGAACTGTATTCATAGATTTGAAGTGTCGGTAAGCTAATACAATTTTTTTTAATTATTAAAATCTATATTACAGGCCAAGAAACTGCAATTGTACAGATATATTAAAATAAAAGGAAGAAAAACGCTACCCAAATTCTAATTAAGGGAATTTTTAAGATGTATATTTACTTCCTTCCTTAATTCATAAGGACGGTCTTCTCTTCCTAATGGGTTATAAGATGTATAAATAGCTCTGTAAAGTTGCTTGACTCATTGTATCGACTTACAGTGGCATTACTTTCAAAAACGTATTTTTAATCCCTTTTGTAATACCTAATAATTTTGTCTAGCTGTGATGATATTTAAATCTATGTACCTGTTTATAGAATTTAGTTTTCATATATTTACGACGTTTACAGTTAAATAGTTTTGCATCAAATATGAAATCATATCACAGTATTTAAAAACATATTTTGGTCAACGCTAGAGTACATAGTGTACAGTTGTACCATTAAAGTCTTGTTTTTTTTTCTGTTGAATTGATCAGTCTGGAATTTCGCTTAGTCTGCATGTTTGCTGCGGCGGGGTATTTTAATATGTCTTGGAGACAATATTCGCTCCGTCGCACTAAATCTTCAACATTATAGCCAACGATAGTCCATATTTTTAATCTGCTTGTGTTGGGATTTTAAAATCAATCAATCAGTATATAAAAATATTAATTCTGGTGTAAACGGTTGACAATATAGTGCTCACGTCACGGCTGAATCATAACTGGTCGATAAAAAAAAAAATTACGTATAAGCATTGCTTATTAGATACAGTTGTACAGGGTGGGGCAGAGTGGACTCCCTGTTTTGATCGGTTAACTGTATAAAAACCATACAAGATTAATACAAAAGCTTTTTATTTCTGAAATCTAAATACAATGCGATTTATTTTTCATTAAGCTTTAAAAATGATATCGTCCAGGTGAAGACCTTGACGAGCGATGCACATATTCAGCCGTTCAATGAAGTTTTCAAAAACTCTACGCAGCATATCTGGCATTATTCCAGTGATAACATCAACAATTGCTTCCTTAAGGGCTTCCAAGGTCTTTGGTCGAACTTTGTAAACCTCAGTTGCAGATTCGGTCGCCCGTACACTTGTAATCCATTTCCTTGTGGTTTTAGCATCGGGAACACTATCATGACAATTCAAACCAAACCGTCTACGAAATGCACGCTGGGTCGCCACCACACTATCCTTATTTTTAAAGAATGTTTCGACTACAAAACCACGATGCTCGCCAGTTTACGGCATGGTGACTACTAACAATGGCGTCTTTCCCCCCACCACATGAAACCTCTCCCACTCTGCTAACTCGTGCGCACGCTCTTCAGCGACTGATTGAAACTAGGGAGTCCACTCTTCCCCACCCTGTATTAATAGTCAAAGGTATAAGGTTTCAAATCAATTTTTTCTTATATTTATTGTACGTTAGGGGATTACCTCAATACCTCAATACCTCCTTCTTCGTCGTTTACCCACAATGTGGGATTGACAGCGTCACTTTACACGATTACTAGTACAAAAAAAAAAAAACAATATTTACAACTATTTACACACTTCCATTTGGAACAGACGAGATTAATTGGCTATTCGTTATAATCTTTATTATTATTTAGGTTTTTGGCGAGGTTTTGAAATAATGAAATATAAAATTAATGTGATTTAGGTTTTATTTTTTGTCAAGTTATTTCATCTTTCTGTTGGTGTATACATTTTAATGTCCAATGGTGTATCAAATAAATAAAAGTTTTCGTTGATTCGGCAAGACTGGACATTTTTGTTTCGGGTTTTCGTCAACATATTTTCCCAACAGAACTCTAAGATACAAGAATGACACAAGATTTTGATAAAACTAGTCATATACAAATACCTATTGAGTACCTTATAGATATGTCTGTATTTCTTAATAATTACATCTTAACTTTATAAAATCTATAAAAACAATTAGGTAAGACAGATATCCATAAGTGAAGAAGGGTGAATCTGGTGTGAACATTCAAAGATTTACTGAACTGGTAAAACGAGGGTTTATTGTGGCATCTTTATAATTCTGACCGGCTATCTGACCAAATGTACTCCAGCAATTGTATCTCGAACAATATAAAATGATTCTTTGGCAATGTAAACCAAAGATATTGTAAATTCGTTTGGATTCTAAAGTGTATTTACCTATAATAATAGTTTTAATACTGTATACGCAATGAAAACATTGTAATAGTTATTTTGTCACTCAGTCAACTGTTTAATATACTCGTATGTTCTTGTAACTTCAAGTAAACTTATAGAAATGCTAAGGCTAGAATGACAATCATTTATAGCTCTATATATATATTGTACTCCGGTTTACGATTGTTAGCTTTATTATTGGAGAAAAATGATTTACGACCCAAAAAACCTAAACTGAATGACAGCCTGATAATAATATTATTTAGAAATCGTCACAAGAGTAGCACTTTATTAACTTAGCTCTTAATGTACTTCCATTATTGAGGTACTACTCAGTCAGTTAAATTCATGGATAAAGTAAAAATATGTATTTGCTAACTAGGCTTCTGCCTTTTGTGTGTGACTGGTATGTAAGTGCTTCAAAGTTATGCATTAACCTTATCAGCATACTATCCAGCCACTTTCAGCCAGAGTTAGCAAACACACGTTTCATAATTAGCTCTTAAACGAGGGTAGTTGTTAAGGTGTTTAAAAACGCAAGAGTTTAGCAATCTGTGTAAAATAAAACGTTTAAAGTGATCATTATAATATTTTAATCGACTAAAATATTATGTGTAATAATGTAAAAATCATAGTACATAAAAAAATCATAACTTATCTTGCTAAGACTATACGTAAAGTTAAACTGCGTCTAGCATCATAAAAAATCACAGTACATTTTAAAGGATTTTTAATAAAAAAACATACGTTTTAATGATATTTGTACGTAATAATTATTTATTGAAAATGAAATAAAACATATGTTGGTAAATAGTTTTAACAAAAAATATATACTTTATTAGCATTTATAAAACTACACAACGTACAGTAATAATATACAATCTCTATATACACCTACCTTGGAAACAAAGCAAATTTGATACGGTTACACAACATTACCTCACGTTTCAAATCAATTATAAGGTATAAGACCTTTAGTTTATTGAAACGTATCGACCCAATAAATGCTATTAACAGCCCGATGAGCTGTTAACAGGTCTCAACTTCAACTACTCAAACAAGTTTAGAGTTTAGGGTGAGTTGTATATCTATCTATTAAATACAGTATGGTAAAGGAAAGATTTGATAAAAGATCTGTATAATTTACAAATATTTTTTTGCTGTAAGTTTTTTTATTATTTTTCTGCAATAATTTAAATTAATTTTTTTGCATTCATCATTAGATGCATAGCCTATGAACATAGATAATTTCGTACCGACTAACGTACTGAGTTTAATAAACGATGTTAACAGCCTGAAGAGCTATTAACAGGTCTTAACTTAAAGTATTTAAACAAGTTTAGAGTGTTCAGTGAGTTTTATGTCTCTTGGTCAATGGCTTTGGAAAATAGGGGAGAGGAGGATTTTTAGTATTTGCGGATGATAAATGGCATGCGTCTTAGATATTATTTGGAGTCCTTTGGAGTCTATTTAAACCATAGACAAAGTGGTATTCTATACAAGTCCAAAATTATATTATAACATGTATGTAGAGAATATTTGTAATAGCTTAAAGTTTATTTAAATTTTTAACGGTTATTTTATTACTATGGACCTAAACTTTGTCTATATTTCGGAGAGTTATAAACAATCATAAAAGAAATAATTTATGATTCTGCTATAAAATAAGTATTTTTTACATTCACTGTCATATTATTATACGTCAGGTTTTCCCTAGTATTTAACCCTAGTGAGTTGGGATTTTAGTATAAAGCCAACATCGCAGCGATATTGGAAACAACCGCAAATAATTGGCGTCATAAAAGAACAACAATAACACTACTTCTCGCTTCACTGCCCTGTGATTTCTCGATATCAATTTCCTGAGTGGATTCCCCAAATACCTTTAGAAAGAGTAAACACACAATATCGAAGGCTTTATGAAACCCATTAAAAATACCTTACAATTTATACTATGTGTTGGAAATGTTTACATTTTTTATTAACCATTACATCGGTTCGGTAGCCTGGTTCATATTAATTGCTATTTCGTATTCTTTTGACTCTCTAAGAAGTATTATTATTTTGTTTATAACTAATTATATTATAATCTAAATTTTTACGTTCATTGTAAAATCACTAGCCAAATGGGTTCAAGTAAAGAAATATGGTGCTCCAAAAAGAACTGACACATTTTAACATACATTAGCCTATTGTTTACAAAATTCTAACTACATCGTAAAATTTACATATGTCCACATAGAAATACTCAAAAAGTATTTGGTGATATTTAATAAATCTCAATATGGCCAACAATTAAGGATGTGCTGGCGTTAAATAAAAATTAAGCACCTCGTAGTCTACACCTTTGCTGCATTTCACGGGGATGGAATTAACCCATTAATTATACATTAATTAATTAAGCATGGATAATACAGGCAGAGCCTTAAACAGTGGCCATATTGAGATTTACTGAATATCACCTAAAATGTTTTGAGTTTTTTTTTATCCGTACATATGTAAATTTTACCATGTAGTTAAAATTTTGTAAATAAAAATGTATGTTAAAATGTACCACATTTTTGACCACCCTTAAAATAATACAACAATAATAAGAGTTATGTCTACATGTTCCTAAATAGGTAATAGACTTTAAGTCCGTTATCGTTCAGCATACCGTTCATACTATTTTAGGTTTAAAGTGTAAGACTAATTACAATTAAACCTGATATTTGGACGTAGACTTAGGACAGTGTTGGCTGCTTAGCCGCAAGAACTTTGTGGGAGTTAAGGCAATCTAAACAGCAAAGTAAGCTGCAACTCAAATAGTTGACTTTCTTGCAAAATGTGCTCAAAGATTTGTGATAATTTTTTTCGATTGAATATATTCAAGCCAATGAAGTTGGCTTTATAAAATTGAACAAGACATCTTTGAGGTTTTTGTGCTATGTAGGTTTCAATTTCAATAGTTTTTTTACGTCAAAACTAAATTATTAATTAATAACTTACAATGGTAAAGAACACTTTTTATACATGTAAGGGAGACACTTTTCTATACTTTTATTTATTGTCTTTTTACAAAACAGGGCACATATAAGGGTTTCATTTCAAAATAGTTAATGTCTTATTTTTATAATTTAGGTTGCACTGTATGTTCACATAATTAATTTTAATAAATAATAATTAAATAATATTTTAATTTTAAGTTTCATATAATTCAGGTTGTACTTTATCATTGTATGACCAGGGACTGGTAAGCCTATTTGAATAGGTGTTAGGCGTATAAGCAACAACCGTGCTTTGTTATCAACCTCCCCGAAAATACACCAGCAACAACAGCTTATACCATTGAAAACAGGGTTTAGTTTGAAATATATACTCTATTTATACTCTATTCGTGCTCAGATATTATTATATCTGATCTACGCAAACTCGACTAACTTGTCAATTTCAAACTATGAACTAAGATGAACAAATCTACCACCCAATGACAAACCCATAAAAAGCTATTTCTGTAGATATATAACTACAAATATAACACAAAGCTACCACCTCCAACAGTACAATACCTTGTTATTAATAACCCAGGTACTGATATTGTGTATATTATTGTTAATATAATAAACCAATGATAACTAGCATCTACGTCTAGTAACTAATTCGCTATTAATGGAAACTTACATATAAATGACTTATTTCTTACAGTATGAGAATTATAGGAATGAAAATTACTGGATTATATGAATTCTCCCATTAAAAATAAATTGTTTGATGTATTTTAAAATAGTTTCTTAAAAAATACGCTTTACAGCAATACACTTGGTTCCTAACATATAGCTAGTGATAGGTAGCTTTATTATTGACATATAAATTGTAACGTAAAACATTTGTTAAAAATTTGACATGCATTTTACTTAGTAGCGTAGCTAACATGACATTATAATTTACAATGTCATGATGCCGTGGTGTTCAGTACCAGTATAAATCACCCAGACACGTGCACTGGAGGTCTGTCCATGCTGTTCAACATGGTTTGTAGTGATATTATGCAGCTATGGATGTATATTGTGGTGGGATTGTACGTTCTGTGAAAAAACGCGGCAAACGTTTTTGTTTCTGATAAATCGTAAAAAGTTACTAATATACTTATATACTTCTTGTTTAAAATAATGTGTCTGTTAACTCTTACAGCTTAATTGCTAAGTGGAAAGATAGGGGAGACGTCACAAAAAACAAATAATCGTTTTAAAAAATGTTATGCTTACAGCTAAAACATGGCAGTGTCTAGCTATAAAGACATCTTAAAACGTTCTAAAACGTAATTTTGTAGTCCATTATACCACCATAAGCTATTGAATTTACACCTATTGTTTTACAGTACTTTTCACAATATATGTTACATTCAAAACATCATTGTAGTGCTTTATTCATAGTTATTTATTTGCAAATGGACTGTTTTAATAATCCTTGAAATTTTTGAAAGGATGAATCAGTTTGAGTAAAATCTAAATGGTTAGGATTTATTAAGGAATTTCAAGAAAATTCTGCCTCAATAATATTTAAGGTTTAGTAATTTAGAGAACTTTATTTAAATTTATGTGAATATGTGTCATGATAAGTATTTTAAAATCTATTGAAGTTACATTGTTCTATTGTGAAAATATAAGAATATAAAACCGAGTCTCTTTATAGTCAACCAACTGTCATATTGTACAGAATATTTAATTGATTTATGTTTTACTTCTTCAGTATACAATTTTATGTGATTTATTTAGAGGTATATATAAAACTGTAAAGTTATCTAACAGCTATCCATTTTACAGAGATTAAACTAATAAAACCAACTACCATCGTAAAACATGCAAAATCTAATTTAGTTGTATTTCATAAGTTTATTTATACAGTATTTTCTTCAACGAAAATAATAAAACCCAAGACGACGTTAATAAATGCACCAATGAATCTGTGTAAGCTTATCTTTACTAACTTTTAGAGTTTGTGCTTACAAAGTTCTCTTCGTTTGAGAATAACTACAACAAACTGTAAGTCAACCAAGAAGACCGTAGATTATATAAAGAGAGTTGAGACTTAAGTTTTCTTGTTATTTAATAAACCTTCTTGATTTATTTACCTTTAGTTTTACCTTAGTTATTGTTTTGTGTGAAGTATATGCAGTTCCATTATATGGTCTTTTAAATTGTCCAAATACTAAAAATGTTTGAATTGTTATGTTTATATTTTGTATGCAAAAATAGTTTAATTGTGTCAATAAATTATACATTCAAGAAGTGGTCTTAGCTTTTGTTTCTTGCAAAATGAAACAATTATCTCCACTGGGTATTATGCTAATTCAATCAAGGTGTCTTAGAACCGGAATGTAATGAAAAGCTTATGCAAATTTTAAGCTTTGCCCAAAACCACTTTAAGATGGCAAACTGCACTTAGTTATATTTAGTTAAAATATAATGCATATCCAAAATTAAATTTTAAGATTTTTTAAAGAGGGTGGTGGCCTCTTTTAAACTTGTAATAGCCTGTCCACATATGCTATGGGCATGTGCGTGGAACTTATCCAGCAAGGCAAGGGTCGAGCAGTACGGTACGAAGGTTAACTTTACAAATATAAATTAGCATTTGGACCGGGATCATAAACAAAGACATCGCCGTCTTGGGCACAAAGTCCGGAACGCTACCGACTAAGCCACCATAAATTTTTTCATTTCCAAAAATAGCCATAACATTTTACATGGTATATTATTTGAGATAATTAATATTATGTATAAACGTGCATATAATGGATTTGTATACGATAGATATTCTTTTTAGGAAAGACATAATGACTAAGTGAAAAAGGTATATAACAGTTTTAAAATTTAAATTGACTATCCCAAAAAGTAGTATTGAAAATTTAAACTTTCTATGTTATTCAAAAACAATTGTATGGATGAAAGTAAGGGTTAACTATGCATGAAGTATTTTTCTTAAGAACTCATTTCAAAACTACTTTGATAACTCATAATAATACTACATTTGTGATGCTTTATGTTACTATAAATATTAACCTCTTATTTAGGATTAATGGCTCACCTCGCTTACTAGTTTTGTTTAGAAATAGTATTAAATTGCGTGATTCGAATTTAAACTATAACATATTTTTGAATACATAGACACAGAATGCAGTTTAGAGATTACGTATACAAATGTCTGGACACAGAGCTGGGTATTAAACCCCTTGGATCCTTGTTCCTAATTACTTAAGCTGTCTTATACCAAAACATCTGAATAGTAAAATAAACAAATTGGTTTTAACACTACTGTAATGTTTCTTTGAGCAGCTGGGTTGTTTTGAATTAAAATATAATAATTATTACTTTTTTGTTGTTGTGGCCAGAAATTTTATTTGTATTGCATACCTGGTTTTATTGTCCTCGGATATTTATATTTTGTCGCGATGAGTAAAATTAACCTTATAGTAAATTTCATAACGACTGTAGAAAATTAGACATCGCATAATAGAGACCATACGTTCAAAGTGGGAAATTTATTGAGCACTTTAAATATACATTAAAAAACTGACAGCATTTTTAAGGGTTGGTGGTTGTTCAATTTTACATTGTTTATACAGTTTTGGTTGATGCTAATTGAAAAAAACTTTATGAAACAATAACAAATGTTTCTTTACATCGGTGAAATCCCAAAAAGATACTAAGCATTACTGTTGCATAATAAACATTATTCTTTTGCCGTAAAAATGAAACTATACATTGTTGCAGGTGATAAACATATAACGAAAACAGGTGATTTAACAGTAGTGTAGCAAAAATCTGTTAAAAATATGTAGGAGAATATTCGGGGAGCGGGCGAAGGTATTATTTTACCCACCTGCTTGTGTATTACCTTAAAATACAGAATAAAATCCTGAGAAAAAATTTACTTCCCAAAAAAAAATAAGTTCCCAAAATAACTCAACTATTTTATTCGTATAAAATAAATGTGTATCGAATACCAACTAATTGGAACTTCTTCTAACCGTAGGTTTGTTAATGTTGTATGATTATTTTAAATATTTGTTAATATAAAACTTAGATAAGTTATTACGAGTATTTATTTTATTTTTTGTGATAATGCATTAAGGTTTTATGATTATGGTTGGGCCTGTGTCAGGCCCAACACATTGTACAGCAATATTAGTATTACAATGTCACTACAAACTGTGTCTTGTACAACATACAGAGAACTCGACTGCACCTGTCATGGTAATTTATGCATTTACGGTACACCAGAGTGTTATGATGTAGTAAATTATAGTGTAAAATGTAATAAATATTAGTTTAAATGTAAACCGTGGTATAGGTAATTTTAGTTTTTATGGATTTATAATCATATTGCTTAGCACAAATTATACTAAAAATATATGTTTGCTCATATTGAATACTTGATATTTAAGTTTTGTCAGACAATATTCTAGATGCTAATCAACTGAAACGTTGTTCTAAATGGATTTATTTATTGCGATATGTTTATATGCTGCCTGCTGAGTGAAAAAACTGTCATAAATAAAACCAGTCTATTGGTTAGAGTTAATATGTATTCCACTGTATAGCTTGGAGTGCTATATATTTGTTAATCAAAAAGTGCCATATATTTATTTATGTATAGCATAAAAAAATAAATGCTATACATTTATTTATTTATTAATGATTATTTACTTTATGTTAATTATCAATCATAAAAATGAATCCAGAGCTTATGCGGAAAATATTTGCTTTGATAAATAATTTATTAATCTTAACCGCGTGAATTGCATGTACAGTAATATCTTTGACTATCGACACAACGTAATATTTTATAGGTATAGTAATTGATGATCGATTAAAGACTTATACAAGTTATAATTAATGATAAAAAATAATTACTTAACTAAATTATAATCTTTGCATTAATTGTTTCTTTAATATTAATATCTACGTACAGCAAGAAATGCATGTTTTATTTTTATTGAGGTTAACTTAGCAAATAATAATGGATCAGAAACCATCAGAATTTACTAAGCTATTGTTTAATAAGCTAGGGTTATGGGTAAAAAGTATAAACACCGGTAAGCATCATTAAACTGAAATTGCGCTTATCGGAATTTATAGGGCAATAAATTGTGTTTATAGAGTATAACACGACATATCACTGTTTTGACATTCATCGCCGACAACAACTTTATATGAAATGCCGTGGAAATACTAACAACTTTCTTCTTACATAAGGATTTTGGGTTACGATACGTACAAACGATTATGAATTTAAACGTTGCAAAGCAAAATTAATAAAATATTCTTCAACAACATTTTTATAACCAATATTTTGAAGACGCACAAAGAAAGGTAATAATTGAAAGAACATTTTAGAAATAAGTATAATGTTATGGGGGAAAAGGCCTTTAATAAATGATTATATTTTTAGTTACCTCGCGTTCATCCTTTTACTAGATCATACGCTATAAATGACTTCTCAATCGTAACGGGTGAAAACGAGCAGACAAAGAAAACCCACATTGATTCATATTGATATAAATTATGTTTCTAGCAAATTATATTCTAAATTTATTGTCTTTTAAAGTAATTTACTCCTGTGATTTGTTTGATGGAACTTTAGGAAGTTGTTCCCGGGAAGGTTTCTGTCCTATTGCCCTATTGAACTCCCTTCAAGCTTTGTCCCAGTGGCAACGGAATTTACATTGTTAATCTTATGTGAATTCATATCTATTATATTATTAAAGTGATACAATCAAATTTTATGTAAACGGTTAAGGCCATTTACCAAATAAAAATATAGGCAAATGGCATATCAAAATGAAGCTTAGAGTGTGTAGATTTGCCGAAAAGAAAAGTATTGATATGGGCGAACTCCCTAAGGGCTCTGCCCCACAGGCTGATTTCCAAAGGGCTACGCCTTGCATGTTTTGGAAGTTAAAATGCTATTCGATTAATTTAGTGAACAACAGCTGGCCAATGCAATTGACAATATAGTTTGTTTGTTTACATTTTTGTTTACTTATTTTATTATTTACTTTTATGTTCTTAAAAGAGGCGTGGTGAATGGACAGTGAAGCTATTTCTAGCTGTTTGATACAAGTGAGTGTTAAAGGGGTTCGAAACACTCTGAATATGTGATTAACAAACCATGTATGTTGTTCGTTCCAAGAGGTTGTCATTTCACTTAAAAGTATTAAAGACGTTGTGAAAGAGAGCGGATTGTTCAGGTACAACCGAAGGGAGTATGTTTTATCTATGACCGTACCCACCTCGGCCACCTTAGGACGTAAGGTATGAAGGTTCCACTGCTTTTAACAACCTTT
Organism: Macrosteles quadrilineatus; assembly: GCF_028750875.1. Classification (NCBI taxonomy): domain Eukaryota; kingdom Metazoa; phylum Arthropoda; class Insecta; order Hemiptera; family Cicadellidae; genus Macrosteles; species Macrosteles quadrilineatus. The sequence goes on along the minus strand of NW_026542602.1, from coordinate 76,044,704 downwards.
CCGATGAGAATTCCTCGAACTTGGGCCCTTTAAATGAAATATAAAGTCAAAGTTGATTAAATTAATTAAATTGTGGCTTTTGTACACCAAGTACACCCGTGAATTCGCGGGTAGAACCTCTTGTTTATAATAATTAATCTATGTATTTTGACAGCGGTTTCAAATAATAAACAAATAAATTGGGTTTAGTGCTGTTAAATAACATCAAAAAGGTACAAGGAATTGCACATTTCCTATTCTAAACCGATATATTAAGTTTTAGCTGTTACCACTAGCCATACTAAAGTAAAATTGTGATAGCTTTTGTTAAACAAATTAATACAGGGTATATTAAAATGTATTAAAGCAAACCTGCTGATCGCACGATTTCCAACAGATTTTGCTCAAGAAAGAGATCAAATTGTGACAGCTAATCAGATGTAACGTTTGGACTTGTCAAAACAAACTTTTTTTCCATTTATATTCGGAACATCAAGACGAAATGTCTAAACATTAGTCACAAAACGAATGTTTTATGATACTTATGCCTAACCCTACTTTAAGATAGCCCATCTTACAATGTTCCAAAAAGTTAAAAGAAAATTTAACTGCACTATCGGCTAATTTGGTTTGAGGGTATAACTATAAGTGAAAGTACATAGAACGTGAATAATATTATTTTGTCAAAAAACATTATGATTTTGTTTCAGAGAGAGCAGGTCGAAGCTATTGGTAGAAAGGTAGTTAATTTTTTTAAATGAAGAAGTTCTTCCGTAGTTTGACTTCAGTAGTCCCATATGTCTAATTAGCTTAGTTGATTAGGCTATAACAATGGATTTAATCCTTAATAACAGTTACTATACGGAAAAAAGTTTAAAAGGTCATTGAAGTCACAATTTCAGCCGGTTCATAATAAAATAGTTAGTTTGTTATATTTCTACGCCAAACGTGTTTTTTGTAACTCTTTTTTTTAATTATATTATATTTTCTCGAGATATAACTCTGTTGGTAATATCATCACAACAATAGTTCAGGAAATGCATTGCTACAATTTGACGTCGTTCAACTCTTTCGGTCGTAGTTGCTAGTCATAAATGTTTATGTTCCGCTTCCTGAATCAAAACATCATTAGGAGCGTAGCTTGTCTTCTTAACTTACCACGACATTTATATTCTATACGATATTTTCAGACCGCCGGATCTCGTTGTTGTAGTTATATCTAAGGTTTTACCATTAAAACGCTAAGTTAAAGAAATATATCAGTATTTTACTACTATTTAGGATATAAAAATATAAGGATTTACGGATTTTTATGTCACAATTAGAAGAGAATGAAGGTAAATGAACCAAATTGATTGATGAGGAAAGTTTTAATGATAATTGACTATTCATAAAATTTCAATAAGTCGCATGAAACGAATAATATTTTTATGGCAGACGCGATAAAGAGCTTATTTAGTAGCATTTCCAATAATTCTCATCCTCAGGAATATCATAAAGCACCTTCGGCACTTCGTGACAAAACTGTAGTTACAACTTTGAAACTGGTTCTGATAGTTTGTCGTTAATTGAGTTGCAGAAACAGATCTCGAAGCTCACAATGCCTGCTTTCCACTACATTTGTCGTTTATTTACAAATTTGTTCTGTTTTGGCTTAGAATATACAAATAACACACGATGGTAAAATTAACATATTATTATTATTATTATTTATGGCCAGCATTGTACCACTTAAGTCAATATAATGGTCAGGTTCTTTTTCAATTCTGTCCCTTAATTTATGTGAGAAAATTTTTAAATTTATTTTTATTTTTTAAACTATTGAAAAATGAACATATACATATAAAAACTATATTTTATTTTATTATGCAACCATAAGATACCATATGTAATATTATTCAAAATTGCTAATGTAAAATGTAATGTTTTTATCCCTTTAAATGAGAGAGTAATTACTACAATAAAAATACTTAAATTTTTATTTTATAATTATTTGTTGGCGAAATAAATACTGTTTAAGTAAACAATGTATTATTTTTTAAACATGTGTTGGAAAGCAATGCATCCTGTTTTAATATTTCCAAATCGATAAAATTATTCCTTAATTCAATCGCCAATCCTTTCTTGAGCCAATATTTTGTAAATCAACAAGTTTATAATACAAATCAAATTTTTCGCATTGACAAATAGTGTACAAAACTGGAACAGAGAGGTTAAATAGAACATACAACTGATAAGACATTAAATAACGAAAACATTAAATATTTAAAGTTATAAAAACTGTTTTAAAAACCACGAAGATATTTCTTTTATAAAATTATTCTGTCCTAAATGTTCTGTAAGGAAAAAAAATGTTTAAATAATTTATAAATCACTAAACGGAACATAGTTGTTTTTAGGCCTATTATTTGTACAACCAAACTAATTTACAGCATTAAAAATGTAAAAAAAAACGTTTTCGTACAGATTAATCTGCTCGTTAATTATATGATTATAATAAAGTACAAATATTTAGTTTTTTTTTTCTCTAAAAGCGAAAATTAATATGGATTGTACGTATAATTTCGTTCCGTTAAAATTTCACTATGAAATTCCATTAATAACAATATTGACTATCAAGTTTTAGATTCTATGTATACTTGAGATAAGTTAATCTCTTTGAGTTACAGTCAAAGCAAGAGTCAATTTATGAAGTTGTTTGGAGTAGACCTTAATTTATAAGCGTTAGTCGTAACTAGTGAAAGACGTGAAACATCAAACATAGGCAATGCAAATTCACAGTTATATTGTATGTTCTGGTAAAATGTTACTTTATAACTATAATTGTTATTCATTTTAGGACAACAAAGCAATATAAGACTGATTCTTGGTTGATAAAGCCAAAAATCTGATAATAAAATTGGATAGTTATTATTTTACATAAAATTACAAAATAATCTTTTATAAGGTAATATTATTGGAGTATAAATCTTTCATATTTTCTAACGTATAAGTGAAATCAGTAAAATTCACGTTTCAATATCGATGGTAATTTCCATAAAGAGATAGATAAATAATTGTCTACATGATTCAAGCATTCGTTTCTTGTAACATTTCTTTTATTGGTTATTTTTTGTAATATTTTTCAAGTTTCTTAACAAATAAAATAGAACACCTTGTCGTTCCTACATTGTCATATGTATCAATTCATATTATATTATTAAGCTGTTATGTAGAAGTAACTTATCGTATCTGGTCAGAGCCAATAGGGAGAGACCATTGTATAGTATAAATTATTGCCTTTTTACAAATCACGGTACATTTTGATGTTGTATTTTGAAATTATTAAATCATTATTTTCGAAGTTTTAGATAATGAAAACGTTATAATATAAACCAACAGCCATGCTGCGATTAGCATAGGTTCTGGCGTCCTCCGCTGGGAGTGCCATGTAGATGCGCACACCACTGGGAACGCCGTGTAGCTACGTAGTACGTACGCCTTAACTGTGGTGGACGCCAGAACCTATGCTTACCACAGCACATTTTTCGGTATATATTTAATTCTTTTTGTCTATTTTTAGACGTACACAAAGTATAGTTTTAGAAGTCTCATTTAATTTTGTGCTGTATTTTATCAATGTATGACCAGGGACTGGTATTTTTATGTGTTAGGAGTTTAAGCAACAATAGAGCTTTGTTATCACCTTCTACCTCAGAATGCTCCTTAAAAGGCCTAAGTTAATCTACCTGTTCGGAATTAAATACAGACGAAACTAACAACCGACAAAATAATTGAACCCCTTGTGTGTCGGATCATCAGCTAAGTTACAATAACTATAACTTTTTAAAGGCTTGTTGTACTAAAATGAAGGAAACCCATGGTGAAAAATTACAAATATATTGCGTCTCATAGAAAAATATATTTTGTATACAATATTCAGTTAAAACAGAAAAGTTTTTAGGAATAGTGGTTCTCTGAAAAACTTATTATGGGAATATGCATACAGAAAGTAGATAAATACAAGCTGCTATACCCGTGCTTTGCTACGGGATGAAAATGTGACTTAGAGAGAGCTATTCTATGGTGCTGGTGTGTGTTTTAAAATATAGCAACTCTTTGATTTAGTTCGAAAATATAAACTGATTTAAAAGTGTAAACCTACTTACTTTCAAACCCCTACTTTTAATGTTAATAGATCCAAAATAATATGACAACATACCTAAGTGTAGCAATAACATCAATTGCTTCATATTGATGCTTTACGTATGACATTTTTTACCATAATTCATTAATTTTACTCAAGCCTCTTTACATGTAGCTTACTAAATTATAAAATGAAACTTTGAGCAATACTTTACAAAACGTTTACAAACTTTCTTTAAAACCAAACATAACCCTCCTCAATCTACATAAAGCGTCACAAACATATTTTTCGAGTAAATAACATTGTGATAACATGGTAAATATAAATAACATGGTTCATTTTCCTGACCAGCTGTTTCATTATTTAAATTAAATTAAATCATTTAAACTTTTGAAGCATGCCAGGTGTAGCCCTTTGGAATTCAGCCTGTGGGGCAGAGCCCTTCGGATATTCGTCCATATCAATACTTTTCGGCAAATCTACACACTCTAAGCTTAATTTTGATGTGCCATATGCCTATGTTTTTATTTAATAAATTGCCTTAACCGTTTACATAAAATTTGATTGTATCACTTTAATAATATAATAGATATTTCTTTTAATTGTTCGGTTTGTATACTATAAACATAACATAACCATTATGTGCTATGGAAGAAACTTTGTAGCTATTTACAATTAGTGACATGTTTGACTCACCTTGATGACGACACATGGCGAGTGTTGATTAAAGGTGACTCTGTACAAAGAGAGAATATTTAATCCCGGACCTTTTGTAATTCTAGCGACAACAATACAAAGTTGTGATGAGAAGTCACTGTAGACGTGCAGCTTTTATGTCTTTGTTGGGAAAGTTTCTTTCTATGCATCGTTACGCAGGAAAGTACAATAAAAGTCGTTCTTATTGTATTACTTATAGAATAATCATAAGGCAATCTAACAGCAAAAAATGCTAAATGGCAGTTTCAAGTGTTACTTGTAACGTACTTAAACACAACTGTCCTAAGGGTAAAGATTTTTTTATCCGACGCATTTAAGAGCAATATAAGAAAAAAATAATATAATTTTTTTACAAAAAAAGTAAATCGTTTCAAAAAGCATTTATCGATACATTAAGCAGGGGAAACTAACGTGAAAATTAGACGCTACTATAAAATATATGCTCGAGTTTATACTGTTATATAGTAAAGTTGAAGATTCCTTATATTTGTACAGTCTGGTGGTTTTTCAAGTTTTGTTTTTCTTGGTTGTGATTTCTTGCTAGTGTTATTTAGCTCCAATAAACTTTACGAACTTTAGTTAATGAAATTTTTAAGAGCTCAAAATATAAGGTTTTCGTTGTAATTTAAATGATTTTTTTAACAAAACATAAACATATCTTTGTCCTTTATTATTAATATTTATCACATATTTAAATTTTTACTCTAAATATTCACATCAATCAAAAGTTTATCTTACGAAAATTACTGTGAAAGATTAGTAGCAGAGATTCAATTTAAACGATTCCATTCTCGTATGTTTTATCCATATGATTTTAATACTTGTAATAACAACAACGCAAGGGAGTAGTCATCAAATTTTGACGTCGTCGACCGAAGCAAGACAGCTGACCAAAACAAAACAGTGAGGCCGTTGTCCCAAGCCCAGACATAACACGAAGGTAAGTTCTTCGTCGATTCAGTGATTAATATGTCGATATCTGCTCATCATCCTCAATCAATAAAACCACGTTTCTACTAAAGAGTGATTTTACTGGCTATTCCCATTTCCAGACTCCTGGTTGGTAAGGCTAGAAGCAGAATTTGGTAAATTATTGTAAATAGTTCCTAAATGGTAATTCTTCATGTAGCGCGGTTATTTATTTCCATTGTGATTGACAAAATGCGAACCATTGTGACAGATAATCTGTCATATTTTGATCATTATGATACTGCAATTGAAAAATGAATAAACCAAATCGGGATACATTTTTTTACGTCGAGTTTAAAATACGGTTTCAATAAAGTAAGGAACTAAAGACTAAATAAATTAAACTTTATTATAAAGAAACTAAAAATAAAATAAAATAATAACAATCTACCTTCATGTAGTTAGATTATAGGTCAGTGTGTAAAAGTGATAACGTAACGAGAGCATTGCGAGTTATAAGACACGAGGGTAAGAAGTAACGTTATTGCAGTTTTACGAGTTCAATTATTGCGAGTGTTTCCGAAATCACTTTGTTATCGGCTGTGGAGCCGATTCCAAAGTATTTTGTTCTACATTTATAATTGCAACATAATTCGTAATGTATATGTAGTAGTTTACCCATTACTATTTAGTAAGTTTATAAACAATTCAAAGTAGAGATACCTAAGTAAATTAGTAAAGAGAACTGGTTTTTATTGACTTAAAAGAAGACGTAAGCACGTATTTCCTAAAGCCTCATCAAAATGTAATAGATTTATTTAGTACACTATGGTAAATAAAGGGCGTCCGTCCTAAAAAGGTGCAGACAGTTTACGTAGCAATTCCTCGGGTCAAATTAAGCGAAAAAGTGTACCTACTTAAACACAATATAGAATAACGTTCAATTTATATTCTGTACTGTGTGAAAAAAAACATTCAAAATTCCTATACGTTTGCTACAAAAATGTGTATCCCATTTGCCGCTATTTTTGCGCAAAGTTTAAAAACTCTTAAATTGTTTCAAAATAGTGGACCATTGTAATTATTGTAAGCCAAATTCCACAAAAAAATAATGTCTTTAATACTAAACACGAAAAATACATACAATTTAACAAAATTGGTCGTAGTTCTATTTAATCTATGTCTTTATCAGGCTTAGGTTGGACAAAGAATACTTGATCACTTAATTTCTTTATTGATATAACTATAGTTTTCTCAATTCAATCTTGTTTCGATTTCTTCATTATTAATCAATGTTAAACGTTTTTTTAACGTACAAAAATTTGGTGTTAAGTAATTTCTTTTGTTTTTCATAATGAAAAGCCTATTATAATACAAAAACTAAGAAAAGAGTTTACTTAAACTAGACCCGCAGACTTATTTCTGTTAATAAAACATAGCATTGTTAAACTATTGACAATTTCACTGAAAGGTATTTTAAGAAACTGTGTAGCAAATCTTATTTGTGAGATAATATAATAACTTTGTGCTTCGGCTCTGTTGTAATTAGAATGAATCAATAAAATTAAATTAACATAATTTGATACATGTAGATATTCATAGTCATCCAAGCATTTTTATAGATGATGCAGATTTTCTTAACAATGCTTTTCAATCATTTTTTTTAATTCTGCTTTGTGTAAATTTTTAATGGATTAAAAACACAATAAAGATGCTTCAGTTCTATTATATACTGTTCATCATTATTCCTTACATAAGTTTGTAAATTTCAGATTGTATTTACCCACACTTAGATGTATGAGTATTCCGCAACTTTTAATCTGTAATTTACCGTTTATTTTAATAGTTTTAACTATTTCACATATTTTCTATTATTATAAACCTTGAGAAACTTTGTACAACAAAATTGCAAGTTGAAAATTAACGAAAACGTTTAAATGTAATTGACATAGTCTTACATAGAAAATATATCGATTGGAAAGTATGCTGCATGTCTATATAAATGGTATAAACATTTTAATTTCTTATCAAGGAAGTGTGTTGTAGTTAGTGCACGTAAATAAACTAATTGAAAACAACTATGTTATATCTTTTATAAATAGAACCAGCTCAACTGTGATGAGCCGTTGTACCTGAGATCATATTCACAAGATCAATACCAATGTTATAACACAATTATTTTTCGAATAAATTTACCGCATTCAATTTTATTAGTTAATGCAATTGTGACTGAATGAAGTGATTAAAAGAGCTATACTTGACTTAAATATTGTTGCAAAAATAAAACAAATTTATTCCGTGAGTGCAAAAATATAATTTTTTTTAAACATGACGTACACCTAAATATTATTTTTATAATGTCAAATTGGTCCACAGCTTGTGTGCATATTATAATATGAAAACATACAAATTGTAAGCTTAATACTGTACTATGTTTTAAAAAGAGAAAACGACATAACAACAACTACTGTTGTTTTGAGTTTGGGTAACAATGCGAATGCAAATTCTCCGTGTAACAATTAGTTTACAACTTCCCTGAGTGAAACATGCTGTAGGATAAGGTGGAATATAAGGTAAATTAATATGGTGGTGAATAAAATTATAATTATCCTAAAAATAGACAAACCTTTTATTAATTCATACAATAACCTGTATTTTCGGTTAGAATCAAGAAATGATGAAAATAATATTTTACTTTCGTTTACCATCGGAATTTTTAAATTTTTCGAGGCATCTATGAGACAATACAAAGACAAAATAACTATAACAAGACCTTTAAAGACAATAACGACAAAATGTGTCGATGCCACTGATGTCAAAACTATATTCTGTGAACTTATCAGTAGATTATTGAATTAAAGGGGTCGAAATACATATTTGCCGTATGGTGCCATTATCAATCTTCCATTAATTAATCTGAGTACCGCTTAATGTTAAAGTATTTTATTTCATGTAATATTCGATGAGCTAGTGGCAGTTTAAAACAATAGTTTGGTAATATTACAACCATATTTTCAAACTATATTAACTATGGTAATTTATGTGAAGTCACAAAGGACTTGGTTTGATGTTTTATTAATTTCATAATTTATTTGTCAAGCTAACTATATAAGAATATTTTGTGTCATCAACGTCTCATTTAAACCTACAGTAACGAATAGATGTTGGTGAATAATTTCCATTCTGTATATATAAGTACTTAACTGACATTTTAGAAAAATATACATCTATATTTATAATGTTGTATTAGTATTCTCACTACTGAAAATTATTTCTCAGTTATCTTCTTTAAAATTAGATAACCCACGCTATATTTTATTTTCTTTTGATAAAACAAAGACAAGGATTTCTTTATATCATTAGCTTTTGAGTTCGGTGCTCATTCTTCATAAAACGTGACTGTCAAAGTCTGTTTCTTTCACAACAAGTGTACAATCAGCCAAGTTTTAATAGTTTGTCTGTTTTGTTATAAATCAAAATGTTAAGGAAATTTTAATAGAACAGTAATAATAAAATACAATAACGCCAGACTACCTTTTTAGGTAACGTTGAAGTTTAAACTTATATATTTATCCCAAATTGTTTTTTGAAAACTATATGACTTGTGACCGATATAGTTTTCATGTACTTGACGTTTTATCTATCTTTAGGCCTACATGTGAATAGTTTAGTAATATATTTTATATTTATAATCTGCCACTTAGTCAATGTACATGGCAAAACACTGTTACTCCATCGGATTTGAGCAACAAAAGAAAAATAATTTGTTAAACGTGGTCTAATATCTATTAGACCGAGTATTTTCTAAATAAAATTATTTTCAAAGGTCGCTTGTGTATACTAAATCTGATGTACCACTGTAATATGATAATATGAATAAATATAACAGAATACGTATTAATATATTGTATTAACCAGTTTGTATCATAGATAATATGATTGAGCTACGACACAACTTATACACGTTGAAAACATTTACTGTAACAATTAATACAGGAGAGTTTTATTTACTAATTGTATGGGTATTAGAATAAAGGTTGAAACTCCGGTCAACGATTCTAATACAGCTTTCCATTTTCCAAGAATAGATAAAAAGTTCACACGTGTATCTAGTTAAAAATTAATTTATCGTGTAAATAAACGTCTAAAACACTTTTGTTGATCCTTATAGATTTGTTAGCTACGTAGTCTGTAGGAATTTTCATCGTTATATAATTTATACTTCTGCAAATTGGACTTTCTAAGTTACAGTACTCAAAATGTAAGTAAAAACCGATTCGTGTTACATTTAATTGAAGAAATCGATTGTACATTAAGTGAATGATATCCGTTTTTATGCACGTATTGGAAGTGGAAAGTAAAGTGATTTCTTAATACATAGATACAACACAATTTGTATACCAATAAAATTAAACAAATCAAAACATTTTAATCGTGCTCTTATATACAGCGGACACTTAGACTAAACCATATGACCTGTAAAATTCCACAAATATATTCTGAAGAAATATTGTTTGCGACCAATAAACCTTCGTATCACTAGTTAAGGCACATTTATAGATAGTTTCTTGTTCCCCATGTATATTAATATACATTACTTTTCTAAAAAAAAATATCCTTTACCATTTCTTGAAAAAATAAAATATAGTCAAACAAAATCAATACCACCAGATACATATTATAACACACAATGAACTCTAGGAAACTTTTAACTGCCCAATATATTTTATTATTTTGCTTTAAGTATATTTGAAACAGCATAAAAATTCAAACAAACAACCTCAATACCAATCTCCTACAGTTCTGAAGCAAAGTATTTCCCCCCTAAAAGGTAATTCCCGCTCTGGTATTGCCAATAAAAGTTTCATATTGGTTTCTACGTCATTTGACGTGTATCGATACCATGTAGAGGATATTTCTTCTACAAGTGTATGAATTCTACTTAACTTAATTTTAATTTTAATCGTCACCAGTTTTCATTTAGATATTAAGAAAGCCATCCTATGAAATGTGTGTTTTTTAGCACAAGAAAACTATTTCAAATCCAAAGATTTTGTTGAAATTCTGTTAAAAACGTGCTAGCCTATGTATATTACGATTTTGTTTTGTAATATTGGGTAGAATAAGGCTAAGATATTCCGGTTTGCCCCATTTTACAACTAAACGTCGTAATATTTCAGCTATTTCTTAATCGATATTTTTGAACTTGGTACCGTTTGATAGGCAATAAAAAATGCTAAATAAAAGGGTACTTGAAATCTTTTCATAAATCAGCCGTTTTTGTGTAATTTAAGTAAAAAAAGTATTCAATGGCCGACATTTTGAAATTTTAAGTTCAATGAAAATAATTTTTTGTAACATAGGTCTTTTCAACCTTAATATACAAACCAAATTGCATAAAGATCGGCTGAGGAAATTTAAAGATAAAAGTGTGTATATAAAAATACAAAATGGCGGATATCTGGTTAACGAAGCGGTTTTGGGAAAAAATTGTTCTTGATTTTCTCTTATTTTGACCCAAGAAATCACTACGTAAATTATGTCCTCACCTTTTTTGAACACCCTGAATAGTGGAGTAATTCAAGTTTTAAAGTAGTTCAAGCATAATAACAATGAAGCAAAATTAGCCCGTCTTAACTGTTTTATTTTGTTATTTTAACCAATGATGCAATGATAATTGTTTTACGGTAATACTGGCAAACTAGTGTTTGCATATGCTAAATGCAAGAATGCATCCTTAGAAAGTGTCTTACGATTATTTGAAATATGATTTACCAAACAGATTTTCCACATTACATTTTCGGAATATCTTTCTTTAAAACTTCAACCATTCAATGGACCATAACACTTTTGAAGATACTAGAGATGACAGAATTCAAATAATATAAAAGTAAATTAACTATACCTGACATTTAAGCTGAGTAATAAAAACAGTGAAGAGTGGAGGCAACTTGTTGGTGAGGCCAAATACCAACTAGTTTTGACCTTTCCATGGCCATAGGAGTAAGAGTAGTAATAACAATAGTAAGAAGGAATAGAATGAAAGAAATGATAATTGAAATTGTTTAACTTGTGATCAAATATAATAGAAATTAACTATTTTAAACGAGATTTGTAAATTTGAAGTTGTTTATTAAATAAGGTATACGATTTTACCATATCCGTACATTGTTACTAATGCTCCGAATAAAGAAGAAAATTATGTAAAGTTAGAATCAAACAAACTTAACAATTCAACCGATTCTACTGCCATTCAGGTTAAGCACTAATTTAGTGAATACGCAGCATACAAATAAGATCAATCTGTTTAATATTAACGCCCTAGTAAAAAGTACATCCATTTATTTTCATTAGTTATAATATATTAAAAGTAACCTTTTTACAGAAAAAAATTTATTTGTTATGTAAATACACTATAGGAACAGGATGTTTGTATGAATAAAAGGCTCAACAGCTAGTTTGAGAAACCCACTACGTTTTATTATTTATTACTAAAATCAACTAGGTACCATTGTTGTAAAGTCGAATAAATTATTTCCATTTCAGAAAAAGTAAACTTATGTTTCTTTGTTGTAAAAAATATCTTTTAAATAAGGTCTTGGGTTTTGCAAAGCTGCAATATTTTAAGGTACCATTAAATGGATTCTTAAAAAAGTTGTTATAAAAATGTTTGATAGAAGGTATTTGCCGAAGGACCTTTCACATAATAATACATTGTACATTATTTTGTAAACAAAATACTTCGACGCCCTCTTATAAGTGTCAGCGTGGTGAATATTGGTAAAGAGTGGGTTTGATATTTTAATAAGAAATATACGCTTAGCAAGTACGTTTAGAGTAAACATCTTTGGAAGTAAATATACATACAAAATCCAAGTTATCTGTGATAGAAATTTTTAAATGAAGGACATTGGATTTAATTAAATGAGTAAGTAATTTGTGAAAAAAATACTGAAAATTACAATTACATCTTACTTGTTAAATCTTGGTGTTAAGTTTAAATGTTTTTTGGACTAACAAAGATACCAAGTTAATATATATAAAAAAAAAAACAATATGTGGCTCAAAGATTTTATGTTGGCAATATTTCAAAAATGAATTTCGTTTCTATAAAACTCCGCCGATCGTAACGAATGAAAATTAATATGTTTTATATTAGCCGTGTTTACAAAAAAATAAATAAATAAAAAATAAGTTGCCAATGTGTTATTCGTAAATTAATCTAAAAGCAATTTCACGATTGAAGAGTTACACGGCAGCTGCCTCGGTCTGCTGCTAAACTCCATTACTGTCTCTAATTGATTTATGTTTCCGTAAAATTGGTACAACTCTTGTTATCATCAGCTAATCAGTTGTATGGCTTTGAAATGCAACAGTTATCACCCTTTCTTGATAAAATGATCTTTTCGGTTTTAATTAATAGTTTACACATCCAGATATGCTTTACTTAGTCTTTTCAGAAAGTATATTTCATAATTTACATTTAACAAAAAAACATTAACAATATTTCCTTTACTTAAGAAATTTGAGTATGAGCAACATTTTACATGAAAAAGTTTATCAGTGATAAAATGTAAAAACTACGAGTGTTTTTTGACATCATCAAATCTTCTACTAACCAACGGCTAAACTCTTTGAGCAAATTTCTTGGTTTTATTTCATGTTCTATTATTGCGTAACATGAAGGTTATTTTAAATTTCTAACCTGTTGTTAGTTACAACGCTAAATGCTACTACGTTTAAAATTGTGTTTAATTAGTTACTTGAGAACTAAAAACTATGTAAACAATTGTTCATTTAATATAAACATGCAGCATGAGGATAAACACTTTACTTAGATGCACATAAAACAATATAGTTTAAAAAATAACTCTATTAGCTGTGAACCCGTTGCTTAACCTTTTTGGTTTAGGATTTGGTTAACATATCCACAGATAAACTAAACAGATAAACAGATAAACAATAATTTTCTGTTATACGGACCTACTGAACGAAACCCTACTTTAACGATAAACTAATGTTTACCGAGAAGCATTTCTTATTTTAGGACCCTGATCGATAACTATTTTCATATTAAAGTTAACCTGCAATTTTATGTAATAGGAGGCTACCTTAACATCAAATTTTTAACGGAAATTTACGTACATTATGGAGCAAATACGCTACCCTATCGATCAAGGGGAAATATTACTGATTAAATATAAATAATACGCACCTTTATAGTCTAACATTCACAGAAACTGAAAACCAGTATTCGAAACCACCACAATACAAAACCTGTTTGTACAATATATCCCTGTGAATATTAAAGCTTAGCTAGTGTTGTTTAGTTAAACTGAACAATTTAAGGGCGCTTAAATGTTGCCGTTGTGTTAATTTACAAACAGCCCACCCTCAACGGTAGTGCAATTAGTTTACCGAATTACCTAGAAGTGCTCTACCTCGTCAATTGAATTTTACATTACAGTTTGGTATTTATGATGGAATAATGTTATAATAACAGCTTTAACCAGTATATGTAGAAGAACGAATTGAAGTTAATTATTATTTTATAGTCTTACATGTAGCATTCATCGTCATTCGGTATATAGGCATTTAAATTTATATTCATCATGCTACCTGATATTTTCTAAATATGTCAATGCCTACAGATATAAGAAAAGAAATAAATCAAGATGTAATTGTATTATTATATTATTTTTAGTTCAAAAAAAAACTTTAAAACCTAGTGTATATATCGGCTAGTGTATAACTTGTAAAAGTGTTAAAGTGCTTAAATGATAGAAAAATTCATGACCAAAATATATTGCTTCTCTTAGGAAATAGGTTTTATAAACAAGAATCAGTTAAAACTGAAAGGTTTTTAATAATTCAAAAGAAGTTCTGACAATCTCATAAAGGGATTATACGTACAAACAGAGGGCAGATATGTATGTTTTTTTTAATTGTTCACTTTGCATACTATAAACATAAAATAACCATTATTTGCTATGGAAGAATCTTTGTAGCTATTTACACTTAGTGTCATGTTAGCTCACCTTGATGACGACACATAGCGAGTGTTGATTAAAGGTGACTCTGTACAAAGAGAGAATATTTAATCCCGGACCTTTTGTAATTCTAGCGACAACAATACAAAGTTGTGATGAGAAGTCACTGTAGACGTGCAGCTTTTATGTCTTTGTTGGGAAAGTTTCTTTCTATGCATCGTTACGCAGGAAAGTACAATAAAAGTCGTTCTTATTGTATTATTACTAATAGAATAATCATAAAGCAATCTAGTAGCAAAAAATTCTAAAAAATGGCAGTTTCAGGTGTTACTTGTAACGTACTGAAACACAACTGTCCTAAGGGTAAAAATTATTTAATATGACGTATTTAGGAGCAATATGACAAATGACAAATTCTTTATTTGACCTGCCCTGAGTTAGACCAAAGGTCCACTCTTCCCCCAGGACAGGAAAAGAAACATATAATAAAATTTTTTTTACAAACAAAGTAAATCTTTTCAAAAGGCATTTATCGATACATTAATTAGGGGAAACCGTCGTGAAAATTTGACGCTTTTATAAAATACATGCTCGAGTTTATACTGTTATATAGTACAGTTGAAGATTCCTTATATTTGTACAGTCAGTTAGTTTTTATAGTTTTTTTTCTCATAAAACAGCATGGTTGTGATTTCGTACTAGTGTTAATAAGCTCTAATCAGCTTAATGAACTTTATCTTATGACATTTTAGACAGCTCACAATATAAGGGATTCTTTGTCGTATAAAATGCTATTAAAAAACCTAAACATCTCATTTTCTCTTATCCTTAACGTTTATCACATATTTATATGTTTACTCTAAATATTTACAACAAACAGAAGTTTATATTACGAAAAACTGTGAAAGAATAGCAGCAGAGATTCAATTTTAACGATTCCATTCTAGAATGTTTTATCCATATGATTTAATTACTCGAAATAACAAACAAAGCAAGGGAGTAGTTATTAAATGTTGACGTTGTCGTCCGAAGCAAACAGCTGACTAAAACAGTGAGGCCTAGTCCTATCGGCCGTAGTCCCGAACCCAGTCAAACCACGATGGTAAGTTCTTCGTCGGTCCAGCGATTAATTTATCGATATCTGTTCATTATCCTTAATCAATAAAACCATGTTTATACCAAAGAGTGAATTGTTGGACTAATCCCATTTTCCAGAATCCTAGCTGGTAATGCTAGAAGCAGCATTTGGCAAATTATTGTAAATAGTTACTAAATGGTAATTCTTTATGTAGCGTGGTTATTTATTTCCATTTCATAGTTATGGACAAAACGCAAACCATTATGACCAATTTTTTTATGATAGATTGTAAGATCGATAAGGTTTACTCAATAAAAGAGATGAAAAACAAAAGGTGGTTTATAGTTTGAGAATGAAACAGATTAAACATTAGTAGTCAGTGTGTAAAAGAGATAACGTAGCGAGAGCATTGCGAGTTATAAGACACTAGGGTAAGAAGTAACGTTATTGCAGTTTTACGAGTTCAATTATTGCGAGTGTTTCCGAAATCACTTTGTTATCGGCTGTGGAGCCGATTCAAAATTATTTTATTCTACATTTATAATTGCAACATAATTCGTATATGTAGTAGTTTACGCATAACTATTCAGTAAGTTTATACACTACTGAAAGCTGAGATGCCAAAGTAAATTAGCAAAGGGAAGTGGTAGGGGGGGTGGCTGTATTTATTTATTGACGTAAGAAGACGTTAGCAAGTATAACCGAAAGACTCATCAAAATGTAATATATTTATTTAGTAAATAACTAGTACAGTAATAGTAAATAGCAACTATCGTAAATAAAGGGTGTCCTAAAAAGGTGGGGATATAATTTACGTTGCAATTCCTCGGGTCAAATTTAGGAAAAAGTGTACGTACATACACTAAATATAAAATCTCGTTTAATGTATAGTCTGTACTGTGTGTGAAAAAAACATTCCAAACTCCTATACGGTTTGCTACAAAAAGGTTGATCCTATTTGCCGCTATTTTTGCGCAAAGTTTAAAAAACTCTAAAATTGTTTGAAAATGGCGGCTATTGTAATTATTGTAAGCCAAATTCCACACACAAAAATAATTTATACTAGAAATGAAAAATACATAAAATTAATTAAGATTAGTCACAGTTCTATTTCATCCATGTCTTTATCAGGTTTAGGTTGGACAAAGAATTCTTGATCAATTATTTTATTTATTGCTATTAAAAAAAAATTTCCTCAATTCAATCTTGTTTCGGTTTCTTCGATATTATACAATGTTAAACATTGTTTTAACGTACCAAAATTTGGTGTTAAGTAATTTGCTTTATTTTTCATTATGAAAAGCCTATAAAAAAAAAAAAAAAAAAAAAAAAAAAAAAAAAAAAAAAACTAAGAACTGAGTTTACTTAAACTAGGCCCGCAGACTTATTCCTGTTAATAAAACATAGCATTGTGAAACTATTGACAATTTCACTGACAGGTATTTTAAGAAACTGTGTAGCAAATATAATTTGTGAGATAATATAATAACTTTTGTGCTTCGGCTCCGTTATAATTAGAATTAATCAATAAAATAAACATAATTTTGTACAAGTAAATATTTATAGTCATACAAGTACTTTTATAGGCGATGCAATTTTCATTACAATGCTTTTTAATAATTTTTTTTTAATTCTGCTTTGTATAGATTCGTAATGGATTAGAAACACAATTAAGATGCTTTAATTCTATTAAATACTGTTCATCATTATTCCTTACATAAGTTTGTAAATTTCAGATTGTGTATGCCCACTGAGCTGTATAAGTATTCAGCAACTTTTTATATATTTTTTTACTGCTGAAAATGAACAAAAACGGTAAAAGAGAATGGACATAGTCTTACATATAAAATATATCGATTGGAAATTATGCTGTATTTCTATATAAATGGTATTTAAATAAATTAATATTTTTTATCATGGAAGTGTGTTGTAGTTATGGACATAAATAAAACTAATTGAAAACAATTATGTTATAACTTTTAAAAATAGAACCAGCACAACTGTGGCAAACCGTCGTACCTGAGATCACATTCACAAATTCAATGCCAGTGCCATAACTTAATTTTTAGAATAAATTTACCGTATTAATCTTTTTTATTCATTGGTGCAATTGAGACTCAATTATGTGATTATAAGAGGTAAACATGACGTGTTAGATATTATTGTAAAAATAAAATAATTCCATTTCGTGAGTGCAAAAATCTAAGTTTTATTTTAAATATATGACTTACACATAACTTGCTCCCCAGCTTGTGTGCATATTATGATATAAAAAAAAAATTGTGAACATATTACTGTACTATGTTTTAAGGAGAGAAAATTACATAACAACAACTACTGTTGTTTTGAGTTGGGGAAACAATGATAATGCAAATCCTCTGTGTAACAATTAGTTTACAACTTCCCTGAGTGAAGCATGCTGTAAGATAAGGTGGAATATAATGTAAATTAATATGGTGGTGAATGAACTATATAATTCCTCAAAATAGATAAACCTGTTATTAATTCATACAATAACCTGTATTTTCGGTTAGAATAAAGAAATGATGAAAATCATATTTTATTTTCGTTTACCATCGAAAGTTTGACATTTTTTTGAGGCATGCATAATACAATAAAACGACAAAACAACAATAACAAGACCTTTTCAGACAATAACAACAAACTTTTTCGATGCTACTGATGTCAAAACTATATTCTGTGAACTTATCAGTAGATTATTGAATTAAAGGGATCGAGATACGTAGTTGTTTGGTTCCATTACCAATGTTCCACTAACTGAGTACCGCTTAATGTTAAAATATTTTAATTCATGTGATATTCCATGAGCTGGTGGCAGTTCAAAACATCAGTTTGGTAATTTTACAACCATATTTCAAGCTATATTAACTAGGTTAATTTATGGAAGGTCACAGAGTATTTGGTGTGATGTTTTAATAGTTTCAAAATTTATTTGTTCCTAGCTAACTATATGCGAATATTTTGCGTCATCGAACTGTCATTTAAACCTACAGTAATGAATGAAATTCGTAATTTTCATATATTAATATTGATGTTTTAATATTATATTGCATATAAATAATAATTAACTTTGTTCACATTCTAATTGTATAAAGCGAAATAGATGCGATTGTAGATGGAGCTAAGTTTAAAGATACACTAACATAATATTGTAATTTCTAAATTGAGATAAACCTGACAAAAATGTTCAGCTATACACTTAACCAGAAAATAAGTTTGAAGATGTAAGGCCGGACGTAGATATTATTACTAAGGCCTGAGTAGCGACACTTGTGTCATATATAATTATTTCTTCACTATCATACGTTCTCCTTTAAATGTAATAAAATGACATACAACTAAAACACACGTGTCAAAATTTTTGATTCCAACTGCCTTAGTTGAGAAAGAAAATAATCTATTCAAATGTATGTCATATTTTTTATCTTTCTTATTCAAAGAAGTCGCAAACTCCTGGCAAGTCTACTTTATTGAATGGTACATAAAGTAGCAATTAATTTTACAAGCTACACCCTTGCAATAATACAAGTACATTTGGAAACCACCCAACACATGTACTCATCGTTTAAACTACCCAAAGGTTATGCTGCTTTTGTGTACTAATAGCTTTTGTGTATCTTTATTATACTCTAACTATGCGGTAAGAGTAAGACACAATAAACGCAGCCAACTTAAATAAACATCAACTAATAGTAAAATATTATATAATACGCCTACTAATCTTTTTTTTATTATTTGAGCAATTTATAAATCTAATATGGAGTTTTCTGAGATATAAAAATTATTCATCGTACATAAATTATATACACATTTCATTTTCGCCTCTATAAAGAACCCCATAGCAATTTTTAATTAGAGGTTTTCCCCCTATCTCTCCAAGTAGTTATAGTTATAGCTCTAGATATAGCTATATATCTAGATATAGCTCAAATCTATAGATTTTGTGGAAGGAAGCAATTAGCATTTAATGTTCGTAAATATGAAATATTATTTCTTACACGAATTAATTGTGATAGTGTTGTATGTGTGTCAAGGCATTACAGGTTAATGGGCTTAATTAAGTGATATAGTTATGAATTAAAGTTTTGGGATCCTGTGTGAAATTTAATTTTTTAACCAAACTCGATTAACTAAATGGTTATAAGTATTATTGCGAACAATCATAATTTTGTTATTATTTTAATAAAAATATGTATTATTTGTAACTATAGACTAGTTAAGCAAACAAGCATTTGACAATTATTTTTAAAACCATAGTATTCATACTATTGTAAATCTTTAGGTATTTATACGTTTAAAATGATTCAGTATTTTAAAAATCCGTGATACATTATAAAATTTATTAACAGCCTATCTTTCGGAATGTGTAATTGACAAGTTGATATTCCTGAGGTAAAAATATTAACTATATATTAAAATTAGTTAGTAATCTATAATGTTAAAATCATCAACTTTAGCTAAACCAGATGTAGTTTTATAAGAGAAATCAATCAAAATCAAAACAATTTCACGGTCGAGCTTTTGCTTTGATCTAAACATGATTCGTTTCATACTGTTGCTGTAAATTGAGCAATATCAATTAGTTCTCCTGTATTGCGGTCTTTTTTTTGACACTATTTTGTGCAAGTGTGGCTGGAAAAAGGCGTACATTAATCAGGAGGAAATAATGGTCAGTTTAATGATATTTATTGATAACATTTTCTTAGTACTGTTGCGGGGTTAAAAAACGTGCTGGTGCACAATTGAGACTTATGAAACGTAAGGTAGTACATAGACTCTCAAATAAAAGATTGACAAAAAATAACAGATATCCAAATTTTTTGACGTAAATCAGGTATAGAATAGAGCTAAGCTAACTAAGTCAGGTTTGCCTTATTAAACTACTAAAAACCGTGAAATTTCAGTTATTTTTCAATCTTTTTTACTGTGTCGCTTGATAGGACAGTTTAACAACCAAATAACCTTTTTTTACATGTTTTCATGAAATCTGTCATTTTCACGTTTTATCTCTTGATGTGAATAGTTTCAAATGTAGTAATTTCAACTCATTTCACTAATGTAACTAATTTCAAATTAGTTATTAGATATTGAGTCTTATCTCTCTCAAATCATACTCAAATTATCATTTATACTTTTCATCATGTATCCTTTGCTGCCTAAGACTTATCTTAGTAGTAGTAGGTAGAACTAATCTTACAGTGAAAAGTAATTAGCTTTTTTAAATGCTTTGGAAATTTCCAAAAATAAATTTACATAAGCAACACTTTATGTACGCACTTGATTTAATATTCATTGAATTTTATTTTTAAATTGAAATCAATCGTGTTCGCTTTCTACTTAGTATAAAAACCTGCCACGAGTAGAAAATTTAAGGCATGAGCCTTAGCGAGTGCCTTAAAAACCCCTACTTGCACCTTCGCTATGTAAACTTTAGCTATAAGGAGAATAATCTTAGTACCAGTAAAATCACAATTCACGTAATCATAAAGGATAGATGTTGGTGAATAATTTTCATTCTGTATATATAATTACTTAACTGACATTTTTGAAAAAATATATATATATATTTATAATGTTGTATTAGAATTCTCACTACTGAAAGTTCTTTCTCAGTTATCTTCTTTTGAAATTAGATTAACCCACGCTATTTTTTTTTCTTGATACAACAAAGACAAGGATTTCTTTACATCATTAGCTTTTGAGTTCAGTGCTCATTCTTCATAAAACGTGACTGTCAAAGTCTGTTTCTTTCACAACAAGTGTACAATCAGCCAAGTTTTATTAGTTTTTCTAAAAGAAAAATTAAAATGTTAAGGAAAATTAATATAAAAGTAATAATAAAATACAATTACGCCAGACCACTTTTTTAGGCAATGTTGAAGTTTAAAACTCATAAATTTATCCCAAATAATTTTTGAAAACTATATGACTAGTGAACGATATAGCTTTCGTGTACTTGACGTTTTATGTATCTTTAGGCCAACAAGTAAATAATTTCGTGTGATATTTTTTATGTTTAATCTACCACTCAGTCAATGACCATGGCAAATCACCGTTACTCCATTGGATTTGAGCAATAAAAGAAAAATAATATTTGTCAAACGTGGTCTAATAACTATTAACCCGATTATTTTCTAAATTAAATTATTTTCAACGTTCGCTTGTGTATACTAAATCTGATGTACCATTGTAATATGATAATATGAATAAATATAACAGAATAAGTTTTAATGTATTTTATTAACCAGTTTGTATCATAGATACTATGATTGAGCTACGACACAATTAATACACGTTGAAAACATTACTGTAACGATACAGGAGAGTTTTATTTACCAATTGTATGGGTATTAAAATAAAAGGTTGAAACTCCGGTCGACGATCCTAATATAGCTTTCCATTTTCCAAGAATAGAAATAAAGGTCTAATATAGCTATCCATTTTCCAAGAATAGAAATAAAGGTCACACGTGTAGCAAGTTAAAAATAAATTTATCGATCAAGTTTTAGATTTCTAACACATTTTCATTGGTTACAAAGCTAAAAGTATCTTTTAAATTTGTAATTAAAGACTCAAACATTTTTGTTGACCTTTGTAGATTTGTTAGCTACGTCCTCTGATGAAATGTTTAACGTTATATAATTCATACCGCTGCTAAATTGGACTTGCTAAGTTAAAATACACAAAATGTAAGTAAAAACCGATTCGCGATATATTCAGTTGAAGAAACCAATCGTACATGAAGTGAATAACAACCATTTTATGCACGTATTGCAAGTGCACGTTGTAAAGTAATTTCTTAATACATAAATACAACAAAATCTTAATGCCAAATAAATGAAACAAATTAAAACATTTTAATCGTGTTCTTACATACAGCGGACACTTTGACTAAACCAAATAACCCATAAAATTCCACGAATATATTCGAAAGAAATGTTGTTTGTGACACCAGCAAACCTTCGTACCACTAGTTAAGGCACATTTTTAGATAGTTTCTTGTTTCCCATGTATATTAATATACATTACTTTTCTGAAAAAATAATTCTTTACCATTTCTTTAAACAATAAAATATAGTCAAACAAAATCAATACCACCAGATACATATTATAACACACAATGAACTCTTGGAAACTTTTAACTTCCCAGTATTAATATTTTACTAGTGTACATGTTGCTCGAATTCGAGCAATTGCAAAGTATTACAGGAATTATTTCAAAACAAATAACAGTCATATTTACAATGTGTTTAAAAGACTCGACTCAATAAGATTACCGGTGTGTACTGTAACTCAGACCATGTTTATCTTCGTTATTGATAAACCTAAAGCATTCCGACCGGTTTTCTCCTTCTTAAAATGCCTCGCTGTACAGGCAACACAGGTCATAATAGAGAACTAATTGAGAACGAAAAGTCGTTTTGGGGTTAATGGGTGCATTTGTAACCTAATAGTTGAGTTTGTCCAGGGTCAGGTGCTGACTGTGATGAGTTAAGCCTATTTACGCACCACACTGTTCTGTTTCTGTAGCTGCGGTCGTTATCACGATTACGCCTCCTGTTTATGTTTCGTTGTCGTCGCGTCGGAGGCATAAAAAATAAAACAAATAAACAAATTATAGCTACACAAAACAACGATGAATGCACAAATTTAAATTACAATCATGCTAACACGATCCGTCATAGCGACACAAAACAACGATAAATACACAAATTTAAGACACAACCATACTAACACGATCCGTCTTGAGGGTTATGTTTACACAAACTCAAATAGTAAATAAATGTACTCAATGCATTTCATTGAATTGAAAAATAAATAACAGCAATTAAATTATACAGCTGATCAAAATGTAAACAATTATGTTCTCCATAAGGATAACATGGGAACTTTCAAAGCCACTGGGGCAGAGCCCAAAGGATTTTTTCAAAAATGTAAGGCCAGTTTGCAAATCTACGTGACACGCTCTTTCCAATGAGACGTCAATGGATAAAATCGGTTAAGAAATGGCGGAGGAGTTCAACCGACAAAGTTTCATGTAGCGTATTAATTATATAGATTAATATTTTACTTTTCGTGTATTTAAAACAGCATAAAAATACAAACGAACAACCTCAATACCAATCTCCCACAGTTCTAAAGTAAAGTATTTCCCCCTTAAAAGGTAATTCCCGCTCTGGTATTGCCAATAAAAGTTTCATATTGGTTTCTACGCCATTTGACGTGTATCGATGCCATGTAGAGGATTTTCTCTTCTACAAGAGTATGAATTTTACTTACCTAAATTGTATTATTTATTAATACATTTTACGCGTCATCAGGTTTCATTTTGATGTCGAAAAAGCCATTCTATTAAGTTTGTTTTTAGCACAAGAAAACTATTTAAAATCCACAGATGTTGTTGAAATCCTAATAAAAACGTGCTAACCTATACGTTTATTTTAAAAAGCTTATTAACCAGATGGATCGGACTTGACGATTGTGTTTTTTTTTTTTTTTAGATTTAAGAATGTGATGGTATTTTGCTGTTAACTCCTATTTTGTTAGAAAGCCAAATGCCTTTTATTTGTAATCTTACATTGTAAAACTTAAAAAATACAACCAAAAATTTAAGCTTACTTTGTATAACAACTTAGCTTTCCGTATAAAAACACTATGTATTTTCTCTTTTGTAAAATGTAAATTTTCTTTTAGAAAAACACATTTTAGTAAAGGTTTTTATAACAAATTATCCGTGGAGAGGCTTAGTAATATCCTTAAACTTAAGTAGATATACTTTTAACCAATCTTACAGTTTAAACTTCATAAATAAAATGATGTAGACTTATCATTTTAACATTGAGCTTCAATCAATTCTAAATATGTACAAACGTTTGGCAAACAGTATAACCCAATTGTAGTTTAAATTACTGCTGACTCTTTGCAAAGAAAGAATATTTTATTGTCATTTTGCCATCATACCAACAACAATACAAAGTTTTGGACTAAAAAAGATACTTTTAAGTTAAAGTATAAATAATAATAATTGCGGTTCAAAGATTTTATGTAAGCAATATTTAAATATTGAATTTTGTTTCTTTAAAACGCCGCCGTTCATAACGAATGAAAATTAATATGTTTTATATTAGACGTGTAAAAAAATATAATAAAAAATTAGCCAATGTTTTATTCGTAAATTAATCTAAAAGCAATTTCACGATTGAAGAGTTACACGGCAGCTGCCTCGGTCTGCTGCTAAACTCCATTACTGTCTCTAATTGATTTATGTTTCCGTAAAATTGGTACAACTCTTGTTATCATCAGCTAATGAGTTGTATGGCATTGGAATGCAACAGTTATCACCCTTTCTTGATAAAATTAATTTTTCGGTTTTAAAGTCAGAGTACGACTTCTAGATATGTTTTGCTTAGTCTTTTAAGAAAATATATTTCATAATTTGCATGATAAACGATTAACAATATTTCCTTTACATAAGAGATTTGATTATGAGTAACGTACTACACGGAAAAAGCTAATCATTGATACCTTGAATGTGAAAACTACGGTTGTTTGTTAACATAATCAAAACTTCTACTAACCAACTCTTTGAGCAAATTTCTTTGTTTTATTTCATGTTCTATTATTGCGTAACATGAAGGTTATTTTAAATTTCTAACCTGTTGTTTGACAGTTACAACGCTAAATAATACTACGTTTAAAATTGTGTTTAAGTTGTTACTTGAAAACTAAAAACTATGAAAAATAATTGTTTAGTTTAATACACACATTCAGCATGAGGATATACACTTTACTTGGATGCACATAAAACAATATAGTTTAAAAAAGAACTCTATTAGCTGTGAATCCGTTGCTTAACCTTTTTGGTTTAGGATTAGGTTAACATATCTACAGATAAGCTCGAAAACAATCATTTTTTGTTATACGGACCTACTGAACGAAACCCTACTTTAACGATGAACTAATGTTTACTGAGAAGCATGTCTTATTTTAGGGCCCTGAACGATAAACATTTTTCCATTAAAGTTAACCTGCAATATATGTAATATGAGGCTACCTTAACATCAAACAGTTTTTAACGGAAATTTTGTAAATTATGTAGCAAATACGCTAACCTATCGTTCAAGGGGAAATATTATTGATTAACTAGACATAATACACACCTCTATGGTGTAACATTCACAGGAACTGAAAACAAGTATTCAAAACTGCCACAATATAATACAATATCCCTGCTAATATTAAAGCTTAGCTAGTGTTGTTTAGTTAAACTGAACAATTTAAGGGCACTTAAATGTTGCCGTTGTGTTAATTTACAAACAGCCCACCCTCAAAGGTAGTGCAATTAGTTTACCGAATTACCTAGAAGTGCTTTACCTTGTCAATTTAATTTTACATTACTTGTTAGTATTAACGATGGAATAATGTTATAATAACAGCTTTAAACAGTATACAGGGTCATTGATATATGTGTGCCAACTGGTTTATTCAAAAACTATAAGAGATATCAAAAAAGTTAAATGGTAAGTGCCTTGGATTTTTCATTAAAAAAATTGTTAGAAGTCGAAAAAAAATATTTTAGCCACCATTTTTCTAATATGGCCGCCAACTTAGATTTTTTTATAGAACACCATGTGTTTTATGATGGAAATGTAATTTTACTTTTGTGGTTTTTTTTCATAAACCTAACCGTTTCAAAGATAATAATGGTTAAAGTTGTGAAATTTTGAATAGTTTTCGAATAAAGTAGCTGACCTGATTGCTAAGGCCCTAATCGAAACTCTTTCTCATGCCAAAATTTCAAAACTTTAACCATTATCATTTATTATTATTTTACACAGTAAAATTAATGACTTGTTTAATTGGTTAGGCCACATAACTTGGGTAAACCCATTAAGTAGTATCATTATACAAGGAAACGGTTAGTAGCGCAAGTTACATCCTTGCAATAATACAATAATACACGTTCACTTGGAAGTCGCCCAACTCATTGCCTCAATTGTTTGGATGTTGGCTCTTTTGTGAACCATTGCTGAACTCCATATATAAAGAGCATGTATAACATACGTAATATGAAATTTAAACTAAATATGCGGAGTTTACAGTTTAAAAAAGCCCTAATTATTTCTTAAACAAATCCAATTAATTAAAACAAGAGTTAGTGAAAACTCATATTATTTTGTATTTTTCTATCAACACGTGTTTTTTTTTTGTTAAAACTGTGACTTCCTCAAAAATTGTCCAACTTTTCCAGCTCTTAGAATCGATATTATTTTTAAAAGCTACATGACCTGTACGAGAATATAATTACGCATAAATATAGTATTACAAATTTTATCACTAACAACGACAATACATAAACAACAACAAGACATAGACAAGATTAGGTGTATTTTTTAGTGTTTGTGTAGTTACTGATATTTATTTCAAAACAGGAACTTGTATAGTTGTTCTGTGTTCTATATGTTCAAAGGCTTAAAAGGTTAGATTTATGAAGCTTGCATATTTTTTTCACTATGCAGTGTAGGACTGTTAAAGTAAATTCATGCTTTATGTTTAACACCTTACCATAAACAAACACCCATGCAAATTAATTATAAAGGAACACTATTTGTTGGATCGAAAATATATTCATTAGAATTTATCTTTGTATTGAGATTAACGAAACTACGGTATAAGAATGCAAACTTATTTTCATCAATACTAATGTCGAATATTATTTGTTATTGAAATTATTTCATTAGTAAAAGAAGTATTGCCTGGTTAAAAATATTTTTGATGTATGTTCTGAATGTTATGTATGTTCTTTTATGCTAGAACTTAAAAGCCCGTGGCTTATTGGGTTTGAAGAGGTCTTTGTCATGGAAAGGTTTTATAGTTGACTAGGCAGAAAACTCTTTGGTAAAAGCGTGTTTTCTACGATAATGGCTTCTATCAACTTTAAAAAGTAATTTCAGACCTGTCAAAAGAATGTTTTTTTAAACATATGTTGATTTGTATTTATTTAATACCAATGTTATACAAGAGTACCGTAACGAGAATCGCAGAAAAAAATATTACAGTAAAATCTGAAGACATTTCAAGAATTAAGATAAAAAAAAATCACAGAAAAAAGAGATAAAAAATGTGCCAAAAAGAGATGAAGCACTGTAAACAGTTTTAATCATAAGTTTTGCTTTTCTGCCATCAGTAACGAAGAGTCACACAAGAGCTCGTACAATAGTTCTTCATGAAAGTAACTAAACATTCATCCATTTACGGAGGGTTCCAATGTTAACGGTCCTCTATTTTATATGGTACCATAAAATAACTGAACTTATTTTTTAACTGAAATTATTGGTTTCAAATTTTAAATGAAATGGCTAATTATTTTACACAACACAAATTTATTGGTTACTAGTCTTAGTATCTGATTATTAAAGAATCAATCTAAGACTGCTTCAATGTAAATGGTGTATACTGTATTAAAGCATGTAAATAAAATAAAATAAAATAAAATAAGTTTAATTGAAAGTGTCGATTGATTACGACACCAAAGGTATTTAATGGCTTAATGGTTTATAATATATTGTTTATATAGGCGTGTGTTTTTCCTAGTATGAATATACTTTTAAAATTTCTGTAATATATTCTGAATACCTTTTTTCGTTGTATCTACAATACCTAAGTAACACATGTCTTGGTTCTTTCTGTAATAAAAAGTCTTGTTATCGTAAGCCCTTGGTTTAAGCAAGGGAACAAATAAGTACCAGCAATAGATGTGACTTTATATACATTCACAGTTTTGTATTTGTACATAAATATTTACCAAAGTACTATAAAAGTATATCTTAATTTTATAACCTAGTTTAGGATTTTACACTAGCATTACACTCTTGGAATAGTAAACTTAATATTATATGTATCAGCTTTCCAGTATATCTTAAATTACTTTTTATTGTGTTAGTCCATTAATTTTGTTTAAACATATTTTATTGTACACAGAAACTTACACAGTATAAAATTACATATATTGACAGTCCAAAAATATTAAAAAATCTCTTAAATAAATTAAATTGCTTTCAGTAGGCAGGATTCATTGGAATAATTTCAACAGCTAACCCGCTCATTGATGATAGCCATCCCTCGGTGATTTAATCTTCGTTTTAATATTGTTACGTAAAATATTGTTACATCCGGTAGGTTGTTATCAAACTCTTTACTTGTGTTTCTTGATAGTAAAATAAAACACAGTTTCATTGTGTTTCAAGAGTAACACATTTGGTCCATCATTATTTTTGGTTAGAGCACTGAAATAACCTAAATTTTCTTTCCATTAATTGTTTAATAATTATGCAACAATGATTGAACGGGTTTTCATAAAAAATCTAATGACTATGCTATTAAAAAATTGTGTTGTGTGGTTTTTAACACTGTGGGTTTTTATATTATTTAGACAAATCGATTCTTATAGATTGTTTGGACTACATGCTATTGTCGGTTGACATGGCACTGTTCCTAGTCGGAAGACGATGGAAGACTGGATAAAATTATTTTTGAAAACAGCTCTTGTCCCAATATAATTAATAGATTGATGCAGGAAAACACTTCATACACTAGAAAATGTCAAAAGAATGTGTGAGTTGGAGTATCTCGAGGTCCCAAAAATATTTCCGGGAAGCTTTCGTTTTTGTAAGCTTTGAAAAAATTTCTTAAATTACTGACAAGGTATATTAAAAAAGGTATTTTGTGTCCCTGAACTATAACCTTCCTTGCTTTTCAGATACAAAAAACCCCAATCTACTGATTTTTTTTCTTACATCTTTTGCAAATTTAAGCAACATTAGCGATGTACTGTAACTGGTCTAATCAAAACATAAACAATAATTGTGCTTTACAGTTTAAGACTGCAAATTGAGATTTATTCCTTAATAAATCTGCTAAAGGAAGGCCCTCTCTTTGTCGGTATGTATAATATACAAAATACAAAATTCAACAGTGAATACGTTGCATTGCAAATGGCGTTATTTTGTAACATACATTGTGAAGGTGGAAAGATAACAAAACCTACCGTTCACTTGTTAGAACACAAGTACATCATACAATTATGTCTGATTACACATGGCGTGTGATGGGATAATTAATTCAATTGATTGTTTAGACACAAGTATCAAATTGTCAGACACATCTATTTTGTGTTTAGCAGTATGTATGATTATACCATATCAAAGTGTGACATAGCCTAATTGTATAATCATCGGTGTCATGCCGTCAATGTATGGGTCTTTGAAACGCACAAGTCACACCGTCAACTTTGCCATTTTAGTACACATTTATATTTGATATTGTACTTATATAGTAATTTAATCGACAAATTATTGAAACTTTTACATTGGATTTCATTAACATTAAATATTATGTTTGTTTAAAAAATTAATTAGGTTAAAACGTTATTAACTATTCTTAATGAGGTAAAAAAATTAAAAATTAAAAAATTAAAAATTTATACGTCTAAAATGTTTGGTTTATTGTTCACATTTTGGTTCTGCATTAAATTTAGTTGAAGAATAAGCAGTGAACATATCACATTCGTACTGTTATTAAGAATGTTGGTCAGTATCAATTAAGTTATGAAATATACAAAACTATCGGTAGCGAAGCTCTGAAAGAAATAATTATCTTTTCGGTTACTAATATATTGTCACTCCGCCAAGTTATAAGCTTAAAAATGGAACCTTAATCGTAAACATTGGTTAAGTATTACGGCGGAAAAAGTTATGCAACGGAGAAAACGTTTATTGTATTATTTATATTGACATTTAATATTCGGACGTTATTAAACTGGTATGTAGTAAGTATATTGTACATTATAAAAACATTACTATTTACGACACTTTTAACATAAAAATCTAATAAGAATATTATTAGTATTATATTATTAGTATTTTTTGTATTTCATAAGATTATAATATGACTATTAACATAAAAATCTTAAATTATGACAGATTAAGTTATAAAATCATTACAGTATTTCTAAGTTAACTATTTTAATTCAGACGGTATCAGCACGGTACTTTTGTTAGAAGTATACGAATTGATTAGTTTGGACAGTACTGTCTGATATGACTAAGTTACAATCAAGTCAATCAAGTTGTATAGTTAACAAAAGAATTATAACAATAATGGTTTTTTTGGTGTTGAAGTAGGGCCTTATATAATGAACTATAATAATAACTTTTTAGTTGTATGCCGTGAATTCCTATTGCCCATCAACATTTTTAATTACAAATAACAACGTAAGTAAATAACAACGTTTAATAAGGTAAGGTAACGTATTTTGAAAAAAAAAACTCTTATTAAATTATACACAATGGCTCTTTTTAAAACACAGCCGAGGAAAGAAAATTAAATCTTAGTTCTGTCGTGGAGGGAAGGTACACAATATGCTGTACTTACTAATTAGAAATCTCTAGGCAAAAAATTGCTTGTTATTTCTTAAACTATTTTTTTTTCAAATTAAATATTCTGTAAAAAATTATATGTTTTTAAATTTGTGTTTTATGATTTGGAAAGCAAAACATAGGCTACCTTTTATTACTTTTAATTGAACAAGAAATATTTCAAAGACGATCTTCTATCCAAACATTATACCTACGTTAACCTATCTAAGCGTTACTTAAAAATAGTGCATTATAATTTTTTTACGGTTATTTAATAGTCGTTAATATGAAATCACCCCTACGCTCATGACTTATTAATTTGGAATCATCAGAATCTATAGCAGTGCAATAATATAAAAACCTGATTTAGTATTTAAAACATTATTAATTCTAAAATATTTGACCTTATGTGTATTAACACCCTTAGGACAAATACAACAAACCCAGTAAGAGATTAGAAAATCTCGAAAAAAGAACAATAAAAATGAATAAAAGAACGATACAGACTAATAATAAAGAGTAAGTCGTGCAATGAACCTACTAAGCAAAGGATAAAATATTTAAAATCAATGAACTTAACTCGAAAGGTTCCAATCCGATTCCATCATTCACTTGGTTAAGCTTTAATTGAGGGAATTCACCGCATACAAATCTCATCAGTTGAGTTGATTGAGTCTGAATCGTGATTCGTGTTAAATTAGCTTTGGATGTATCAAAATCAGTTTCTATTATTATAGTTGTGTTATTTAGAATGAATGATATGAGTAGGTCTTTATCGAAGTTGTTTGCCATTATCTGCGTTTTAATCATCCTTAAATGCGTTTTCCTTACTTTTAAACAGAAAATATCCATCAATTTTACACAACCTACAGGACTACTTAACTAGTTTATTTGAATGATATCATTACGTACATAATTTAGTTATTTATGGAATCTAGTAAACCATGTTATAATTATAATCTACGTTGGTGCGTTTCCTAAATCATTATAAGGATAGCTTTTCAATAATACAATTAATTAAAACATAATGTAAATCGTGTTGTTTAGAAACGAAGTTTTATTAATGTTATTAATTGAGGGGTAATAATTGTTAGTTCTAAGTGTGTACTGCACGTAATCGAGTTCCATGATTTGTTTTCCTTTTATAAATAAAATTATAAATGAAAGTCGTTATATGCAATGAGAAAGAGTTTTTTTTTTAACATTGAAAAAATATGTTATAGATTAAGGATACAAGAGTTAGTTACTTCTTCTTAGGCCTGGTACACTAACCTAATATAAAATCTGGCTTTAATCAATGTTTCTATATCATCGGTGTACAACCTGGAAAATCGGTATATACTATAATAACGTGAAATCGTTCTTCTTTAATCATTTTGTTGTATAACCACGTTTAAATATGACAAATATTTAATTTGTACATACCTTAGTGGTAGTTTATACCCAACGTGATTCTTAAATATCGATATGTAGCGTTCGTTAATAATAAATGCAATGTAGTGATAACTATCTATATACAACAGTCTAGAGATTTTTTCTGTGACCTTTGATATTTATCTCCCCATTCTGCATGATTACATATATTGATTGCATTACACTTTACCAGGAACATAATAATCGATCCAAAGAAAATTTTAATAGTTTCTGTCAATTCTTCCTCTTAGCTTAATACAATTATTTCAATTAGTGCTAATTGCCATTCACTATGTCCATTTAATTCAACACAGTACACATCTTAGAATATACCTTAGAATAATCCATATGATAAATATATATTTGCTGCAGATTGACTATACATTTCTTTATCAAAATTTGGAATATTACACTTTAATATTAATTTATTCTATTTTTAACGTACATTATTTTCCC
Source organism: Macrosteles quadrilineatus (assembly GCF_028750875.1). Classification (NCBI taxonomy): domain Eukaryota; kingdom Metazoa; phylum Arthropoda; class Insecta; order Hemiptera; family Cicadellidae; genus Macrosteles; species Macrosteles quadrilineatus. The sequence continues at coordinate 76,011,599 of NW_026542602.1, read as the reverse complement.
AAGTATAAAACTCGAGTGGTTAATTTCAATTTTTTTCAGTTAGATCCGTGTTCCTCAAATAACAACCCCTTCATATGAGTATTATTTTTTAAATATATATTTCGTGTTGCATTCCAAAATACAACTCACTTTTCGAAAACGGGCGTTTACAATTTACATGTGGTTTATGGCAAATAACTGCATAGTTGCAGTATAATTCCATTAACAAAGTCGCGCCACACTTAGTAGCCTACCAGTTAATGTGCAACCGTTCCACTTCAGACGATATACGACGCGCTAGCGGCAGTTTAACACCACAGTTGAGTGATATTACAACCATCGTTCCTGACTATTAAGGCAATTTCTGTAGACTGTTACTAAATGTGCTGTTTTTTTAATGTGTCGTAAATCCACAAGTATAGTAATTAAGGTGACAGTTTGATAGTTTTGTGCATTTGATGATGTTTCATTTACGATTAAACGGAAAAAGGTGTAAATGCATTATTATCAAACGTAAATGAACTAATTTATTGGTAAAACACTTGTAATACAATCCAGCAATCTTATTATTTTATATTGGTTACTGTACAGTTCGAAGCAAAAGATTAGTTCCAAGTTAGGTTTCAAAATGTCAAATTTAAGTAAATTACCCTTGTTTTATTTGAAAGTTAAACTTTTAGTTTAAAAAATTGATTGCCTCAGGGTCAGGGATACGTATATTAATTTTTTTTTAATGATTAAAATATTAAAGAAAACATACAACAGAAAATATCTGCGGTATTATTTACATGTGGTTTACCAATGCATTAAATAACCCATTACAGTCAAAGAGATGTGTTTTTTCACAAGCTATTTCCACTGTTTACTGTTTTTGTATATGCATATTTTTTTATTTCAAACCATATATAATATGAAGAAAAATAAACTAAACCATCCATAAGTATACGCAAATTAATATTGGTCAAGTTTATTTGTACTTATTCCCTGTCCATTATATGTTTCAATATGACCGAGGAATAGATCTTGTTATAAAGAAAATCACTATGGTTGACACAATGGTACATAAGTAATAGTTAATTTCCTAAAATACGCCCATACAATAATACACGTACTTTTGGAACCCACCCATATCGTGTCCTCGTCACATAAATTGCTTAAAGGGTTGTTTGCTCTTTTGTGCACCTTTGAGCTCTATAAATACGGATTTTATAAACAAGGTAGGTACAAAAAGGTTTTTTACGTTAAGAACTTGTAACTGATCTTTCCCAAATAGGTTTTCTATTTATTTGCTTTTAATTCATCGAACAGTGTTAAACTACTGAATTAAAAATCTAAAATTCACCATGATCAAGAATAAAACTTAAGTGTATATGAATCTATGAACATGAATTCACATTTTAAATCGTGATTACCGACAAAAAGATAGGAATATGAAGGACCATACAATTGGATGGCTACAACCAAGAATAGTAATTAATTGAAAATATTAGTAGATAAATAAAAAGATTTTAATACCTGTAAGTTTTTATGGCTGTATCGTATGACTTTGGAAGTTCACCTTAATTGACACTTCTATAATATACGAAGCATCAATATATGAATTTCGTATAAACAAAGAATCATATCCTAAATCATTATCTCTGATTCAAGTTATTATTTGCACTTTGAATATCAGTTTACAAATATACCTTCCACTGTATAATGTATTGATTGAAATTCCCCGAACCCAGGTAACTCTTGAAGTAAAAAACGTCAAACTCAGTCAAACAGAGCGTAATTGTAAAAGAACAATCAGTTATACTCAAAGCAATTTCCCGGTTGGAGAGTAACAAAGACATCGCTTTGGAAAAAATATATTCGACTTATATTTTCCTTATTTAATGCTACAATTATTAAGCTATGAATGTTTGAGGTACATTCAACGGCGGATGAAGGAAAGGAACATCATAAATGTAAAACGATTGTTACATTCTCCAAAAGTTTCTATACTCTTCTGTTTTGAATGGCATACATGAAGTTATGTTTTTTTTTTTTTTTTTTTTTTTTTTTTTTTTTTTTTTTTTTTTTATAATCGTAGGACAAAGCATTTTCACAAGTTTCACCTTTCATAAGATATTGGTAATATTTTAATATTTATAACCACGTATGGGTGTTAAAAAATCTTATGTAGTTTTTGTCATAACACTAAGGCCAGTATATGTAATTTCATGTTATAAAGCTAAAAGTAAATTAAATTTGACACGTGATACTATTAGATTAAAATACTTATAAAGAATATAAACATATATATAAGAAATACAAAGAACGAAATAAAAAAAAAACTGTCTTTAATATAATTAATTCTATCTTGTATCTGTTCATATGCATTTTTTTTTTATTTCAGTCAAAAATATATTCAGAATAGTATTATAAAGTATATTAACAAATTAAGTATAAACCTGTACACATCATAGACATAATTTTTTCTGCCATATTGAACAACTATATTCAAAAATATATTTACTTATCCTCGCGCATGAGAACGCTGTTGCCTGTGGCATGTTGGATTAGAGAAGCCTTTGTCATGGAAATGTTTCATATTTGACTAGGTAGCGAACTCTTATACAAAAGAGTCTGTTTTTTTTCTCTCTTATATATTATATAAAAAAACTAATATGCATAGTGGCATTTCAGTTAAGAGGTATTTTCCCTTTTAAGCTATAATTGGTAAACAAATAAAAAACGCCTCTAGCCTAGATATTAGATAATCACAGAGCTACAAACAAGTTATTCGAGGAAAATGTAAGAAGAATTTACTGAAATTCACTGTAACAATGTATTGATTTACGTTTTGTAAAATACCTTCTCATGTAAAATTGATACTGATATCCTAAGTAAAATTTTCCATTTAGGTAAATAAAACCTTTATTTTTACACTTCCTATATTTAAAACTAAGAGTGATTTTAAAATCAGCTATCCACACTATAGAAAAAGTGTTTTTTTTTCGATAAAAGCTACTTAAGCTAAAAAAGAATATACTTAAGTACGTCCATAAAACGATTTGCGAACCATGTATTCACTTGTAATAATTAGTTATTTATTGAATAAAGAGCTAGCAAAGTTCTTTTGGATCGACTTCAATACAAACCTTTACATGATACACAATAATCGTGTTTTTTTTTCTCTCTCTCATATACATTGTATGTAAAAAACTAAAATGTATAGTGGCATTTCAGTTAAGAGGTATTTTCCCTTTTAAGCTATTATTGGTAAACAAATAAAAAACGTCTCTAGCCTAGACATTAGATAATTACAGAGCTATAGACAAGTTAATCGTGGAAAATGTAAGAAGGATTTACTGAAATTCACTGTAACAATGTATTCATTTACGTTTTGTAAAATACCATGTCATGTCAAACTTAAACTTATATTTTTGGCAATCATTTCCATTTAGGTAAATAACACCTTTATTTACACTTCCTATATTTAAAACTAAGATCGATTTTAAAATCAGCTATCCACACTATAGAAAAGAGTTTTTTTCTCGAAGCTACTTAACTAAAAAGGAATATACTTAAGTACGTCCATAAACCGATTTGTAAACCATGTATTCACTTGTTGTAATAATTAATTATTTATTGAATAAAGAGCGAGCAAAGTTCTTTGAATTGATTTCAATGCAAACCTTTTCATTATACAACATAATCGTGTATGATGAACAATGCAGATACAATATAAACTAACTTAAAATACAGTTTTTAACACTTGGCTTATAAGTTTCAAAGGAGCCATGACAGTCCATAACATAAGGCCGTGACAAACCGTCTAGTATACGAGCAAATTACAACATAACATACATACAAAAATAAGAGGACATTTGGATCAATACCATCGAACATAATATACTTAGAATGTGTTAATTAGCAATGGGATAGTTATATTTATTCGAATATGTAGTCTTTTACAGAAAAACATAAATACTTTTTATAGTTTTCTACGATTATTAAGATAAATGTACACAACAGAATCATAACACGTGGTAATAACCAAGAATCTAAAATGAAATTACAACATAAAGAACACTATTAAATTACATTCGGATTCTTCACATTGAGCATAAACTGAATTCAGTGAACTCAGTTATAGAAAAAATGATCAGTAGTACCATGGCCCTTCTAGAAATAAATCAAAATCTAAAAGAGCCGCAGAACTAAAAAAAAATCATATTTTTATAACCATTAATCTTTGAGTAGTATAGATAGGTTTTTTGAGTGGCATCTGAATTGGTTTAGAAGGAAGTATAAAAAAAGGGTGGTACAGAGAAAACTCGATTACTATTACGTACTGTATAAACATTTACTTTTATCCAAACTCATACCCTTGAAAAGTAACTATTCAACATCTAAGAATTTATTTATTTTTTGTATCCAAAATGTTTTTCTAGACTCATATAGTCAAAATATCATAATTACCCGTAGTACAGTTGGTTTTGTAACACAATATCCAACAATACAATTTTAAGGGGGAGCAACAATGGGCAAATGTGTTTTTTTTTTTATACATATCATTAACCTAGAGACTTTTTTCTTTTATATGGAGTTTATGTTAAACTAAAAGAAAAGGATCCTAAGAAACAGAGTACCATAATTTGCAAGTATAAGTCGTTACGATTCATGGAAAACGATACTTTTGATTCTTTATCAAACCATTCTCTGTATTTCTTTACTTGACCTTTTATATCGGCCAAAGAAATATACAGACCGTTAAATAAATTATGTTTTAATTGGGACATTAAATCATACTGAAAATATATTTGAGTGTATTCAAAACCTTAAGACTTATTTAGCATTTTTGAATAGAACCATGTTTGATAAATGATACTATTCAACACACAACGTGTTAAACACATCGAAGTATATAACACAACTTGTGATATATACTTGTGTTGTGTTATATACTTCGATGATTAAACATTTTACTAAGGTATCGAGTAGATGTTAAATCAACACAGCTAAAACAATTAAATATATTTTTACTCGGAAAAAATTACCTTATCCACTACATAAATTTATATATATTTACAAATCGAACAATCAATTATTTATTAAATCATAAACAACACTGTTACTGTAGCTTATAAATTGATCAGTTTTGCCAGGTCGGACCAAATACCTACCTAATTATTATCATGTTTAAGACTAATTTATACAAAAAATATTTACGAAATTTATAATGGAACGAATTATGCTATAAGACGGGTTTTATGGGAAATTAATGTGTGTTTACGTGATACAGTTTAAGTCTTCAAGACAAGAAAATAAGAGATACTTGTTTGTTTTATTAAAAAAAGGCATGGTGTTTACTCTTTTTTCTATTAGAAACATTGTGGAACTTTGGTAAATTATTTGAGAAATAGCCCCATTGAAATAATTAGGTGTTGCTAAGCAGATGATTAATTTGTTAATCAAAATAATATTGCAAACACGAACAATGATTATGGAGTGAACATATGCTTACGTATCTATGTTACATAGTTAATTATTTATCAATGGATTATTAGTTTAATTATTCTGGTATCACAAATCTGTTCGTATTTACTACTGCTGCAGCCTATGATGTTGATAATCAATTAGTGTTGAGCTCATACATATCCTTCTTTTACGTCGCTTTGGCTTATGCAATCAAACAATGCAACAATCAATTTCAAATATTGTGAAATAAGGAAAATATAATTAAACGTCTTTGCTATCTACCAGAAAGTTACCGTTCTAATAGACGAATAAAAATTAGATATCAAAGGCTTGTTAGTTAAATAATTTAGTAGGAATAAAAACCAATTTTTACTCCGAAATGATAGTCGCATTTATATGACATATTATAATTTAATAATATATTTTTATTGACTCGAAACAGATAGATATATTTTTTTTACAAGCCGTCACCTTCTCTATTTCTCTATGGCATTGAACAAGTATATGAAATACAAAGAATCGTTTTAGTATGGTACAGTTTATACAAACTATTTTACCTTTTAATTAATGTGAATTCATAATAGCATATAGAGTGTGATCGTGTTTTTAAGTAAGGTAATTCTGTATCATTTTTAATCATCGACGTTTTGCAGGTAAAACATCTCAATGGGTTGCAGAACTAGAGGAACTCTAAGTTTAATAAGGATAAATGAGACGAGAGGACGATAAAAGGGACCGTAAATATTCTTCAGGGTGACTTTTTGTTTTAGAGGTTTTATTAGAAAGCAGTAGTACCGATAAACTGTAATGTAGTGTATATATAGAGGATTTTTTATTCAAATAAAAGTATTTTTTTATGGACCACTAATGAACTTTTTGAAACGAAATTGTAACATAAGAGAGACATTTTAAAATACGTCGTATTATTAATAGTTATACTGGTTGATTCATAGTTATGAATAACTATAATTATAAATATTGAAATATTGTGTCTCGTTTATAAGTATCATATTCAAGCAATACACATTTGTATACGGGGTTCAAATACAAACTCGACAGAAGTTAAGCTGTATTGTAAATATTTTACGTTAAACCAAAGGGCGTTTGTGTATCATATAGTGAATATGTTTCTGTGAATAAGTATCTGATTTATTTTTGTTTAACATTCGGTTGCAGGTTGTACAATGCCCATTAATACCGCAATTACCGTAAACAAGCCATAACACATCAGTTTAACAACTAGTTTTAGAATTTCTAAACAGCACAGAGTGTTTTCCTATTTATTAATTGTCTGCAATACACTTATAGTCTAACGTATTACTTCTAAAATATTGTTTTTTAAAGTTTAAATTATAGTGTATCAACTCAGTTTTGCTTAAAAGATTGACAAGATGAATGCCCTAATATTCATAATAATATTATATTGATAACGGTATAATATTTTTAAAATATTAATTTTAAAATTTTTCCTTTATAAAAAAAACATAATTAACCAAAGCCAATGATGAAGTTTACATATTTTAATTTTATACAACTAATATAAGCTCAACGTTGTAATTATGTTTTTAAATAAGTAAACATATTCTATATTTTCTTTAATAAAACACTGTTAAGGCTGAGTTAAGGATTACAGACTATGTTACAATATAATTATAATATAATTCATTTTGGAGTTTTTTTATCCGTACATATGTACATTTTACCATGTAGTTAAAATGTTTTTAATAAAAATTCATATTAAAATATGTCAGTTTTTTTACCACTCTTACAATAATAAAACTATAATAAGAGTTATGTCTACATGTTCCTAAATAGGTAATATATTTTTGTCCAATATTATTCAGCATACGGTTCATACTATTTTAGGTTGAAAAGTGTAAGACTAATTACAATTAAACTTTATATTTGGACGTAGAATTAGGACAGTGTCGGCTGCTTAGCCGCAAGAACTTTGTGGGAGTTAAGGCAATCTAAACAGCAAAGTAAGCTGCAACTCAAATAGTTGACTATCTTGCAAATTTGCTCAAAGATTTGTGATGAATTTGTTCGATTGGGTATATTCAAGCCAATGAAAGTTGGCTTTATAAAATTAAACGAGAAGTCTTTGAGGTTTTTGTGCTATGTAGTTTTCAATTTAAATATATTTTAAGTCTAACTCAATTAATAACTTAAAAACTTAGATTAATAACTTACAATGTTAAAGAACACTTTTTATACATGTAAGGTAGTCACGTTTGTAAACTTTAATCCATCGCATTTTTACTTAACATTTGAGGGTTTTTATTTCGAAATAGTTAATGTCCTATTTTTTAAATTTAGGTTGCACTGTATGTACACATAGATAACATAGATAAGATGTACACATATAATAAATAATAATTATTTAATTGTTTAATTTTAAGTTTCATATAATTCAGGTTGTACTTTATAATTGTATGACCAGGGACTGGTAAGCCTATTTGAATAGGTGTTAGGCGTTTAAGCAACAACCGTGCTTTATTATCAACCTCCCCGAAAATACACCAGCAACAACAGCTTATACCATTGAAAACAGGGTTTAGTTTCAAATATATATTCTATTTATACTCTATTCGTGCTCAGATATTATGATATCCGATCTACGCAAACTCGACTAAATTGTCAATTTCAAACTATGAACTAAGATGAACCACCCACTGATGAGCCCATAACAAGTTATTTCTGTAGTTATATAACTATAGATATAACACAAAGCTACCACCTCCAACAAGACAGTATCTTGTTAACCCATATTATTAATCCAATATATATTAGTGATAATATATATTTTAACCCAATGATAAATAGCATCTATGTCTAGTACCTATTTCGCTAGGAATGGAAACTTATAAATAACTTATTTCTTTGGATAATAAAATTACTGCATTATAAGATATTTGACTTTAAAAATAAATTGTTTGATGTATTTCAAAATAGTTTCTTAAAAATACGCTTTACAGAAATCTATTTTTGTTATAACATATAGCTAGTAATAGGTAGCTTTATCATTATTATTATTATTATTTTATATATTTTACTTAATAGCGTAGCTGACATTACATTATAATTTACAATGTCATAATGCCGTGGTGTTCAGTATAAGCATAAATCACCCAGACACGTGCACTGGAGGTCTGTCAGCTTATACAACATGGTTTGTAGGGATATTATGCAGCTATGGATGTATAAATTGTGGTGGGATTGTACGTTCTATGAAACACGCGCCTAACATTTTTGTTTCTGATAAATCCTAAATAAAGTTACTAATATCCTTTTTGTTTAAAATAAGGTGTCTGCTAACTCCTACAGCTTAAATGCTAGTCTTAAGATAGGGGGTACGTTAGAAAAAACAAATAATCGTTTTATTAATGAAAAGGTTTTATGCTTACAGATAAATATTGGCAGTGTCTAGGACTAAAGACGTCTTAAAACACTCTAAAACGTATTTATAGTCCATTGTTACCACCATAAGCTATTAACTGGACACCTATTGTTTTACAGTATATTTCTACAATTTATGTTACATTAAAACATCATTGTAGTGCTTTATCCATAGTTATTTATTTACAAATACACTGTTTAACCATTTTAACTAATCATTGAAGTTTTTTAAAGGATGAATCAGTTTGAGTAAAAGTTAAATGGTTAGGATTTATTAAGGAATTTCAAGAAAATTCTGCGTCAGTAATATATAAGGGTTAGTAATTTGGAGAAGTTTCTTTGCAATTTATGTGAATGTGTCATGATAAGTATTGTAAAATCTATTGAAGTTACATTGTTCTATTGTAAAAATATAAGAATATAAAACCGACTCTCTTTATAGTCAACCAACTGTCATATTTTACAGAATATTTAATTGATATATGTTTTATTTCTTCAGTATACAATTTTAAGTGATTTATTTAGAGGTATATAAGAAACTGTAAAGTTCTCTAACAGCTATCCATTTTACAGAGATTAAACTAATAAAACTGACTACAATCGTAAAGCATGCAAAATCAATTTTACTTGTATTTCATAAGTTCATTTATACAGTATTTTCTTCAACGTAAATAATAAAATCCGAGATGACGTTAATAAATACACCAATGAATCTGTGTAAGCTTATCTTTACTAACTTTTAGAGTTTGTGCTTACAAAGTTCTCTTCGTTTGAGAATAACTACAAACAAACTGTAAGTCCACCAAGAAGACCGAAGATTATATAACGAGAGTTGAGACTTAAGTTACCTTGTTATTTAATAAACCTTCTTGATTTATTAACTTTTTGTTTTACCTTAGTTATACTTTTATGTAAAGAATATGCAGTTCCATTTTATGGTCTTTTAAATAGTTCAAATATTTTTAATTTTATAATTGTTATGTTTATATATTTTTTAAATGCAAAAATAGCTTAATTCTGTTAATGAATTCTATATTCAAGAAGTGATCTTAGCTTTTGTTCCTTGCATAATGAAACAATTATTTCTCCACTGAGTATTATGCTAATTCAATAAAGGTGTCTTAGAACCGGAGTGTAATGAAAAGCTTATGCAAATTTTAGGCTTTGCCCAAAACCACTTTAAGATGGCAAAATGCACTTAGTTATATTGAGTTAAAATCTAATGCATATCTAAATTGATTTTTAAGATTTTTTAAAGAGGGTGGTGGCCTCTTTTAACCTTGCAATAGCCTGTCCACATATGTTATGGTTCTGTGCGTGGAACTTATCCAGCAAGGCAAGGATCGAGCAGTACAGTACGAATGTGAACTTTACTGATATAAAGTAATGTTTTACCGAGATCCGAAACCAAGACATCGCCGTCTTGGGCACAAAGTCCGCCACGCTACCGACTAAGCCACCATACATTTTTTCATTACCAAAAATAGCAATAACATTTTACATGGTATATTATTTGAGATAATTAATATTATGCATAGACGTGTATATAAGGGATTCTACAAGATATATACTCTTTTTTGGAGAGACACAATAACTGAGTGCAAAGGGTATATAACAGTTTTAAAACTTAAATTGACTATCCCAAAAAGTAGTATTGAAAATTTAAACTTTCTATCTAATTCAAAAACAATTGTATGGATGAAACTAAAGGATTAATTATGCATGAAGTATTATTCTTAAGAACTCATTTCAAAACTACTTTGATAACTCATAATAATACTACATTTGTGATGTTTAATGTTACTATAAATATTAACCTCTTATTTAGGATTAAGGCTCACCTCGCTTACTAGATTCTTTTACAAATAGTAATAAATTGCATGATTCGAATTTAAACTATAACATGTTTTTGTATACATAGAAGCAGAATGCAGTTTAGAGATTACGTATTCAACTGTCTGGACACAGAGCTGGGTATTAAACCCTTTAGATCCTTGTCCTTAATTACTTAAGCTGTCTTATACCAAAACATATGAATAGTAAAATTAACTAAGTGGGTTTAACAATACTGTAATGTATCTTTTAGCAGCTGAATTGTTTTCTTTAAAAATGTAATTCTGTTTATTTGGGTTGTGGCCTGAGGTTTTATATTTGTTGCATATCCTCAGAGATTTTTATTCTTTTGAAATAAGTAAAATTAACATGTACCAATTACCTTATGTAGTAATACATTAAGGTTTTAGTATTTTCAGCCGGTGTTAGGCCCAACACATTATACAGCAATATTAGTAATACAATGTCACTACAAACTGTGTCTTGTACAACATACAGAGAACTCTACTGCACCTGTCATGATAATTTATACATGTACGGTACTACAGAGTGTTATGATGTAGTAAATTATGGTGTAAAATGTAATAAGTATTAGTTTAAATGTAAACCGTGTTATATTTCATTTAGGTTCATTTGACTTCATAATCATATTGCTTAACCCAAATTATACAAAAGAGATATGATTGCTCATACTGGATGTAGATAATTAAGTTTTGTCATAGAATATTCTAGATGCTTATCAACATGCTTTTTTATTGTCTCAATGCTTATTTATCGCAATATAGTTAATATGCCAGTTTAATTTATGCACAAAAGTGCAATAAGTAAAACCAGTCAATACTTTGTCAGATTGTTAATAAGTTACTGTTTAACCTAGAACGCAGTGTATGTTTTAAAATAACTTTTACTATTGATCATAAAAAAATAGTAAAAAAAATAAACTAAACCGCCAAAATCGCTTGTAGGTCTATTAATTCATGATCAATTCAAGTCTTATATAGGTTATAATGAATTACAATAAATAATTACTAAACACAATTATAATCTTTGCATTGTTTCTTTAATACCTATTAATATCTACGTACAGCATTAAATGCAATTTTTAATTTTTATCAAGGTTAACATAACAAATAATAATAAAATCTAAAACCACTAGAACTTACTAAGTTATCATACTAATATTATAAATGTTGTGTGTGAAAGTTTGCGTGTTTGTTTGTTTGTTTTTGTTGGTTTGATTGTTTGTTTGAAGTTCAATCACGCATTAACTACTGGTTGGATTGGGTTGAAATTTGGTATGATAATAACTCACATTATCAATTAACAAATATACGTATTCCTATCTCAAAAATCCTTTCGGGTTCCGCCCCAGTGGCTCTAGAATTTCCTATGTTAACCGTATGAGCATTCAAATTTAAAAGAAAATAAGGAATTTTTCCAGCTGTTTCAACTACAAAATTTGGTTCCATAAATCTTTTTGCATTAAAAGGTTATAAGGCTTACTAACAGGGTGCAGCACTATTAATTCTTTTTGCATTTGTGACAAGAGCTAATTTAAACCAAGCAGCAACAAAACGCTGTGAGAACTTTACTTTTTTATATTGTCTAGGTGCAGTGTAGAACATTATGGCTATGGTAGATATGTTATACTATAGCATACAGTAAAATATAGTAAACAAAATTTTCTTATAACGTACCCATTGCAAACGCAAAGCACGAGTATGACTGCAATAAGCATTTTATACTTAAAATGGTTTACAATACCTGCATATAGTAATCCTTTGTTGCTGATTTAGGCAACTAGTTTCGGTTCTTGTTTTGAACCATCTTCAGGCCTCAAGGTGTCAAGTGATCACTTCATTCGAAGGTCGTTAACAAACAGAGTTCAATAAGTAAAAAATATACAAAACACGATACACGGAACGGACACACATTAAAAAAAAAAACACGAAAAACACGAAGGGACATTGACAATCGATTGTGACCAGGCTGAGGTAGCATTACGCCAACCCCGTACGAAGGACGGGTTCTCTGCTAGTTGTTTAATAAGCTAGGGTTATGGGTAAAAAGTATAAACACCTGTAAGCACCATTAAACTGAAATTGCGCTTATCGGAATTTATAGGGCAATAAATTGTGTTTATAGACTATAACACGACATATCACTGTTTTGACATTCATCGCTTACAACAACTTGATATGAAAAGCCGTGGAAATATTACATAAGGATTTGGGTTACGATACGAACAAACAATTATGAATTTAAACGTTGCTAAGCAAAATTAATAAAATATTCGTCAAAAACAAATCATTTATAACCAATATTTTGAACATTCACAAAGAAAGTTTTTAGCATTACCAAATAGTGCTGAAAGTGAAAATTTTTTAATTAATAAAATCATATGGGGACAAAGGCCTAAAATAAATTATTATATTTTTAGTTACCTCGCGTTCATCCTATATCATACGCTATAAATCACTTCTCAATCGTAACGGGTGAAAACGAGCAGACAGAGAAAAACCACATTGAACTTTTGTATATAGATTCATATAGATATAAATGATGTTCCTAGCAAATTATATTCTAAGTTTATTGTCCTTTTAAGTAATTCACTAATGCGATTTGCATAAATTATTGTATATCGTAAGATCCAATGTATGTTTGTTTGTCATTTGTTGGGTTCTTTATGCCAGACATAAGATCGTGATGACACTTTAGGAAGCTGTTTCCGGCAAGGTTTATCCCCCATTGAATTCCATGGGAGCTCTGCCCCATTGGCTCTGTAATTTACATTGTTTACCTTATGTGAATTCATACTTTAAAAGAATTAACAAACTTTGACAGCGGATTCAAATAATGAAAAAATAAGTTTTGTGACGTGTCATAACATTAAACAGTTACAAGGTTTAAAAACGGAGTGCAGCACTTTATTTTTTACTCTGGCCGTTGCACACCAGCTAGACCAAATGAAACCCGTAATTTCATAAAACACATTGCAAATTTCCTGTTCTAAACCTTTATATTTAGTTCTAGCTGTATCCACTAACCAGACTAAAGTAAAATAGTGATAGCTTTCGTTAAACAAATTAATACAGGGTGTATTAAACCTGCTGATCGCCCGATTCCCAACCGATTTTGCTCAAGAAAGAGATCGAATCGTGACAGCTAATCAGATTTAATGTTTGCTCCTGTCAAAATAAACTTTTCTGTCTGTTTATCTTTGCAACATCAAGAGAAAATGTCTTTAAATTATTATATCAATGAACATTATGTCACAAAATTAAGTTTTTTATGTTACTTAGGCCTAATCCTACTTTAAGATAGCCTATCTTACAAGTTCAAAGAAGTTATGAAAAACTAAACTGTACTATTGGCAATTTTTTTAGGGTATAAGTGAAAGGAGATGAACGGGAATAGTATTTTGGTAAAATAAATTATGGATTTTTTTTTTCAGAGAGAGCATGTCAAATCTATTGGTAGAAAAGCAGTAAAATTTTCAAATGAAGAAATTCTCCCTTAGTTTGACTTCAGTAGTCCCATATGTCTAATTAGCTTAGGGTATTAGGCTATAAGAATGGATTTAACCCTTAATAACTTTTGATATACGTAAAAATTATGTAAAAGGTCATGTTAGCCCGTAGTGAAGTCACAATTTCAGCCGGATCATAATAAAACTTATAAGTGAGTCGGGAAAAGCCGACGGGTAACAGTTTGTTATATTTCTATGCTAAACGTGTTTTTTTCGTAACTCTTTTTTAATTATATTATATTTGTTTGAGATATAATTGAGTTCATAATATCCTCACAACAATAGTTCAGGAAATGCATTGCTACAATTTGACGTCGTTCAACTCTTTCGGTCGTAGTTGCTAGTCATAAATGTTTATGTTCCGCTTCCTGAATCAAAACGTCATTAGAAGCGTAGCTTGTCTTCTTAACTTACCACGACTTTTATATCCTGTACTATATTATTATACCGCTTTGTTTCGTAGCTGTAACTGTATCTAAGATTTAACCTTTAAAATACTAAATAATATCACGTTTGTTATAGAATATATCATTATTTAACTACAATTTAGGATATCAAATGTTAATAATTTGAGCATTTTGATGTCATAATTAGAACTTAATGTAAGCAACTGAACTAAACGGATCGATGAGGAAAGGATTAATGAAAATTGAATATTTATTAAATTTCAACAAGTCTCATGAAACAAATGATATTTTGAGGAATAACGCGATGAAGAGTGGATGTAGTAGTATTTCCAATAATAATTATACTCAGAAATATCATAAAGCACCTTCGGCACTTCGTGACAAAACTGTAGTTACAACTTTGCAACTGGTTCTGATAGTTTGTCGTTAATTGAGTTGCAGAAACAGATTTCGATGCTTACAATGCCTGCTTTCCAATACAGTTATTGTTTATTTACAAATTTTTTTTCTGTTTTGGCCTAAAATACCCACACGATGGTAAAATTAACATATACATATAAAAAACTATATTTTATTTTATAATGCAACTATAAAATACCATATGTAATATTATTCAAAATGGCTATTGTAAAATGTTATGTTTTCTACTCTTTAAATGAGAGAGTAATTACTACAATTAAAATACTTACATTTTTATTTTATAATTATTTGTTGGCGAAATAAATACTGTTTAAGTAAACGTTGTATTATTTTTAAAACATGTGTTAGGAAGCAATGCATCATGTTTTAATATTTCCAAATCGATAAAATTATTCCCTAGTTCAATCGCCAATATAACCAAAATTGTTTATGTTAAAAATGTTTCCGTATAGATTAATTTGCTCATTAGTTATATGATTATAGTAAAGTAAATGTAGTTTTTTTTTTGTATGTCTAAAAGCGAAATGAATATGGATTGTACGTATACTTTCGTTCCGAAAAAATGTCACTATGAAATTCCATTAATAAAAAATATTGACTATAAATTTTGAGATTCTTTTTATGCTTTAAATTTTAAGTATACTTGATTTCATTGCAGTTGAATACTAGACAAAAGCTTTGACATTTGATCTCTTTGAGTTACAGTCAAAGCAAGAGTCAATTATCAAGTTGTTTGGAGTGGACCTTTATTTATAAGCGTTAGTCGTAACTAGTTAAAGACGTGAAACATCAAACATAGGCAATGTAAAAGCACAGTTATATTGCATTTACTGGTAAAATGTTACTTTATAACTATAGTTGTTATTCATTTTAGGACAACAAAGAACGACTGATTCTGTGTTGTGATTCTGTGTTCTGTTCGGATTCTGTGTTGTATTTTATCAATGTATGACAACTGGTATTTTTATGTGTTAGGAGTTTAAGCAACATTAGAGCTTTGTTACCACCTTCCCCAACAATACATCAGCTACAACAGCTTAGACCATTGAAAACAGGGTTTAGTTCCAAATATTGTCAATTTATAATAAAATAATGTGGTACCTGACCTGCACAATCTCGACTAAATAATTTTAACGGTAGACTAAGATTAACAAACCCACTACCCCGACGACCCGATGTGACTAAATCACGTATCTGATATAGTATCAACTAATTATGAGTTAAACTCGTATTTTTGAAATTATGTATTCAGTGACGTTCATAAGCTACGTGACCACAACTATTTTTGCCGTGGCTTGCTATTTTTGTCAATATTTACAATGTAATGTACAAAATTTATTACATAGTTTAAATGCTAGATAATATTCTCCTGGAACAAAAAACCTACCTCGGAATGCTCCTTAAAAGGCCTACGTTACCTTTTCGGAATTAAATACAGACGAAACTAACAACAGACGAAATAATTTAACCCCTTATGTGTCGGATCATCAGATAAATAATTATAAATTTTTTAAAGGCTTGTACTTAAATGAAGGAAACCCAACGTGAACAATGACAAATATATTGCGTCTCATAAGAAATATATTTTGTACCGGTATACAATATTCAGTTAAAACAGAAAAGTATTTAGGAATCTAATAGTGGTTCTCTGAAAAACTCATAATTGGAATATGCATACAGAAAGTAGATAAATATGTTTCTTTTAATTGTTCAGTTTGTATACTATAAACATAAGAAACCATTATGTGCTATGAAAGAATCTTTGTAGCTATTTACAATTAGCGTCATGTTTGACTCACCTTGATGATTACACATGGCGAGTGTTGATTAAAGGTGACTCTGTACAAAGAGAGAATATTTAATCCCGGACCTTTTGTAATTCTAGCGACAACAATACAAAGTTGTGATGAGAAGTCACTGTAGACGTGCAGCTTTTATGTCTTTGTTGGGAAAGTTTCTTTCTATGCATCGTTACGCAGGGAAGTACAATAAAGGTCGTTCTTATTGTATTACTTATAGAATAACCATAAGGCAATCTAGCAACAACAAATGCTAAATGGCAGTTTTTATTGTTACATTTAATTAAAGTACTTAAAACAACTGACCTAAGGGTAAAAAAATGTTCACCAGACGTATTTAGAAGCAATGGAAAAAAATAATACGCCTTTTAATAAATAAGTAAATTGTTTCAAAAATCATTTATTAAAACGTTAAATGTGGGAAACTGCCGTCAAAATTAGACGCTTGTATAAAATATATGCTCAAGTTTATACTGTTATATATTATAGTTGAAGATTCCTTATATTTGTACAGTCTGGTGGTTTTTCAAGTTTTATTTTTCTTAGTTGTGATTTCTTGCTAGTGCTATTTAGCTCTTACTTTATGAACTTTATTTTATGCCATTTTTAAGGTTGACAAAATATAAGGTTTTCTTTGTAATTTAAATATTTTTTTTAACAAAACCTAAACATATCCTTGTCTTCTATTATTAATATTTATCATATATTTAAATTTTTACTCTAAATATTCACATCAATCAAAGGTTTATCTTAAGAAAATTACTGTGAAATATTAGCAGCAGAGATTCAATTTTAAAGTTTCCATTTTCGTATATTTTATCCATATAATGTTATTACTTATAATAACAACAAAGCAAGGGAGTAGTGATAAATTTTGACATTTTCGACCTAAGCAAAACAGCTGCCTTAAAACAGTGAGGCCGTAGTCCCGCGAACCCAGTCAAACCACGATGGTAAGTTCTTCGTCGGTCCAGCGACTAATTTATCAATATCTGTTCATCATCCTCAATCAATAAAACCATGTTTCTGCCAAAGGGTGAATTTACTGGCTATTCCCATTTTCCAGACTCCTGGTTGGTAATGCTAGAAGCAGAATTTGACAAATTATTGTAAATAGTTACTAAATGGTGATTCTTTATGTAGCGTGGTTATTTATTTCCATTTCATTGTTATGGATAAAACGCAAACCATTGTGACAAATTTGTTTGTAATAGATTGTAAGATCGATAAGGTTTACTCAATAAAAGAGATGAAAAACAAAAGGTGGTTTATAGTTTTAAAATGAAACAGATTAAATATAAACAAGTAGTATAAATAGATCATGACAATTAATAAAACATATGGTTTTAACTTAAAATGGCAGGCAGTAGGGCCTAGTACCAGTAGTACAGTATATACATACAGTACTTCTAACCCCAATCGTCTGTCATATTTTGAATATAATAAAAATGCAATTGAAAAACAAATAAACCAAATCGGGATACATTTTTTTACGTCGAGTTTAAAATACGGTTTCAATAAAGAAAGAAACTATTAACTAAATCAAACTTTATCACGAAGAAACTCAAAATAAAATTAAATAATATCAATCTACCTTCATGTAGTTAGATTATACCATTAGTAGTCAGTGTGTAAAAGAGATAACGTAGCGAGAGCATTGCGAGTTATAAGACACTAGGGTAAGAAGTAGCGTTATTGCAGTTTTACGAGTTCAATTATTGCGAGTGTTTCCGAAATCACCGTGATATCGGCTGTGGAGCCGATTCCAAAGTATTTTGTTCTAAATTTATAATTTCAACATAATTCGTATATGTAGTACTTTAACCATGACTATTCCGTTAGTTTATAAACAATTGAAAGACGATGCCTTAAAAAAATAGCAAAGGGAAGTGGTTTTTGTTGACATGAACAAAGACGTAAGCACGTACAACCGAAAGACTCATCAATATGTAATATATTTATTTAGTAGACTATGGTAAATAAAGGGTGTCTTAAAAAGGTGGGGATATAATTTACGTTGCAATTCCTCGGGTCAAATTTAGGAAAAAGTGTACGTTCATAAACAAAATATAAAATCTCGTTTAATTTATAGTCTGTTTATCTGTGTGAGTAAAAAACATTTAAAAGTCCTAAATGGTTTGCTACAAAAAGTTTTATCCTATTTGCCGCTATTTTTGCGCAAAGTTTAAAAACTCTTAAATTTGTTACAAAATAGTGGCCCTTTTAATTATTGTAAGTTAAATTCCACAAAAAAACAATTTATTTTATACTTAAAGTGAAAAATACATAAAATTTAACAAGATTTGTCGTAGTTCAATTTCATCTTTGTCTTTATCAGGCTTAGGTTAGACAAAGAATATTTGATCAATTAATTTCTTTATTGCTATAACTAGTTTCCTCAATTAATCTTGTTTCCGTTTCTTCGTGATTATATAGTGTTAAAACATTATTTTAACGTACTAAAATTTTGTAGTAATTTTCTTAATTTTTTATTATGAAAAAACCTATCATAATACAACGTAGCAAAAACTTACAACAGAGTTTACTTAAATTATTAACGCTTACTTCAAATATACGCTCAGACTTATTTCCGTAAATAAAACATAGCATTGTGAAACTATTGACATTTTCACTAAAATATATCTTAAGAAACGGTTTTAACAATCTCATTTGTGAGATAATATTATAAAATGTGTGCTTCAGCTCTGTTATAATTAAAATTATTTAATGAAACTAAATAAACATAATTTGGTACAAGTAGATATTATTAGTCATACAAGTATTTTTATAGGTGATGCAGATTGTGCTTTGTATGGATATGTAATGGATTAAAAACACAATTCAAATGCTTCAGTTCGATTAAAAAATTGTCATCCCTATTCCTTAGATTATTTGTAAATTTTAGATTGTGTTTACCCACACTGAGTTGTATAAGTATTCAGAAATTTTTGAATTTGTTATTCACCGCCGAGTTTAAAAGATTTATTTATTTCACATAAGTTAATTTCTAATCACTGATAAACATTGAGAAACTTTGTATATACAAATTCTAAGTTGAAAATTAACAAAAATGTAAAACGTGAACTGACATAGTCTAACAGAGAAAATATATTGATTCAAAACAATTTTCTGCATGTCTATAATATTGAAATAATTTAATATTTTTTATCAAGGAAGTGTGTTGTAGTTAATGCACGTAAAAAAATAATCGAAAACAACTATGTAATAAAATTTATAAATATAACCAGTACAACTGTGATGAGCCGTTGTACCTGAGATCATATTCACAAGATCAATACTGGTGCCACAACTAAATTATTTTTCGAATCAATTTACCGCATTAAAAATTTCATTAGTTGATGCAATTGAGACTGAATGACGTGATTACAAGGCCTAAACATGACGTGTTATATATATTATTGCAAAAATAAAATAAGTCCATTTCGTGAGTGCAAAAATCTAAGTTTTTTTTTACATGACGTTAACCTAAATATTATTTCTTTAATGTTAAATTGCTCCACAGCTTAAGTGCATATTATAATATGAAAACATACAAATTGTGAACATAATACTGTACTATGTTTTAAGGCGAGAAAATTACATAACAACAACTACTGTTGTTTTGAGCTGGGGAAACAATGCTAATGCAAATCTTCCGTGTAACAATTAGTTGACAACTTCCCTGAGTGAAGCATGCTGTAAGATAAGGTGGAATATAATGTAAATTAATATGGTGGTGAAAAAGAAAACTATATTAATCCTCAAAATAGATAAACCTGTTATTTACTTTCATACAATAACCTGTATTTTCGGTTAGAATCAAAAAATGATGGAAATAATATTTTACTTTCGTTAACCATCGAAATTTTGACATTTTTTGTGGCATTTAAGAGACAATACAAAGACAAAATAACTATTACGAGACCTTTCAAGGCAATAGCGAAAAAGATTTGTCGATGCCACTAATGTCAAAATCATATTCTGTGAACTTATCAGTAGATTATTGAATTAAAGGGATCGAAATACATAGTTGCAGCATGGTTCCATTGTCAATGTTCCACTAACTGAGTACCGCTTAACGTTAAAATGGTTTATTTTATGTGGTACTCGATGAGCTAGTGGCAATATCAAACATCACGGTAATTTACAACGATATTTTCAAACTATATTACTAGGGTAATTTATGTAAGGTCACAGAGGACTGGGTCTGATGTTTTAATTATGTTATAGTATTATTTGTTCCAGGTAAACTATATGCGAATATTTTGCGTCATCGACCTGTCATTAAACCTACAGTAACGAATTAAATTAGCAATTTCCATATAGTAATATTGATGTATTAATATTAATATTGCATATAATTAATAATTAACTTTGTTCACATTATAATTTTTTTAAAGCGAAATAGATGCTATGATTGTAGTAGATGGAGCTAAGTTTGAAGATAAACTAGTATAATATTGAAATGTCTAAATTGAATATAAATCAACAAAAATATTTGTTTATAGACTTGAACAGAAAATAAGTTTGAAGATTTATTAAGGCCGGATGGAGATATTATTACTAGGGTCTGATTAGCGTAACTTTTATCATATGTAGTAATTTTTTTCACTATCATACGTTCTCCTTTAATTGTGATAAAATGAAATACAATTAAAACACACGAGTCAACCATTTTGTTAGCCGACAAACAAGGTAATCTATACAATTGTATGTCATATTTTTTATCTTTCTCATTCAAAGAAGACGCAAACTCCTGGCAAGTCTACTTTATTGAATGGTACATAAAGTAGCAGTTAATTTCACAAGCTACACCCTTGCAATAATACAAGTACATTTGGAAACCCCCCAACTCATGTACTCATCGTTTAAACTACCCAAAGGTTATGCTGCTTTTGTGTACTAATAGCTTTCGTGTATCTTTATTATACTCTAACTATGCGGTAAGAATAAGACACTCTAAGCGCAGCCTACTTAAATAATGATTAACCAATCTTAAAATATTATACAATACGCCTACCAATCTTTGTTATTATTTGAGCAATTTATAAACTTAATATGGAGTTTTCTGAGATATAAAAATTGTTTATCGTACATAAATAATATACACATTTCATTTTCGCCTATTTAAAGAATCCCATAGCAATTTTAATAAGAGGTCCCCCCCCCCCGATTAATTGTAAGTATTAACTGTGTTATTGTTGTATGTGTGCCAAGGTATTACAGGTTAATGGGCTTAATTAAGTGATATAGTTATAAATTAAAATTTTGGGATCCTGTGTGAAATTTAATTTTTTTACCAAATTCAAATAACTAAATGGATATAAGTATTATTACGAACAATCATAATTTGGTTATTATTTTAATACAAATCTTTATTATTTATAACTGTAGACTAGTTAAGCAAACAAGCATTTGACAATTATTTTTAAAACAATAGTATTTATACTATTGTACATTTTTAGGTATTAATACGTTCAAAATGATTCAGTATTTTGAAAATCCGTGATACATTATAAAATTATTAACAGCTTGTCTTTCGAAATTTATAGTTGACAAGTTGATCTTTCTGAGGTATAAATATGAACTATATATTAAAATTAATTAGTTATCTATAATTTTACAATCATCAACTCCAGTTACTGTAAATTAAATTTAGTTTTATAAGGGAAATCAATCAAAATCAAAACAATTTCACGGTCGAGCTTTTGCTTTGATCTAAACATGATTCGTTTCATACTGTTGCTGTAAATTGAGCAATATCAATTAGTTCTCCTGTATTGCGGTCTTTTATTGACATCATTTTGTGCAAACGTGGCTGGAAAAAGGTGTACATTAATCAGGAGGATATAATGGACAGTTGAATGATATTTATTGATAACATTTTCTTAGTACAGTTGCGAGGTTAAAAAAACGTGCTGGTGCACAATTGAGACTTATTGAACCTAAGGTATACATAGACTCTTAAATAAAGTTTTTCCTTTTTTTAGTTTAGCAAGGATTGAATATACTGTAAAATAATAAAATGGCAACAGTCACCTCTTCAGGCAACAGTCTCTCAAAACAAAGAAACAATCAGGAATAAAGTTTTTTCTTAAATTGCTTCGTTAACAGCATAATTGCACGTGATACGTCATATTCTATTTGTTTAGCATAAATCTTTTTAACTTTAGATTCTTCTAACCGATATTTATGAAACTTTGTAAAATACTAGAGTAGAGTGAACCAAGTAACAAAAAAAATATTTTAGATCTAATCTAAATTGGTAGTCATTTTAAGTTTTTAAATTAAAAAAAAACAGCAGATTCTGTTCGTAAGATGTTTCGAACACTTTACTTAGTAAGTTATTTCAAATTTCATATTAACCAACATTAAGTTAAAAAAGATCGACTAAAGATTACAGAAATATTCAAATTTTTTGTCGTAAATGAGGTATGGAATAGAGCTAAGCTAACTTAGTCAGGTTTACCTTATTTAACCACTAAAATTCGTGATATTTCAGCTATTTTACATTATATTGTTTACTGTGTCGTTTGATAGGACATTTAGAGTACTAAATAAAATTTTGTTTAAATGTTTCCATAGAACTAGCAATGTTTACGTTCTATCTCTTGACATGAATAGTTTAAAATGTTACATCATTTGCTATTAATTATTATATATTGTGTCTTAACTTCAAATCGTACCCAAAATTATCTTTTCAACTTTGTATTACGCATCCTTTACTTCTTAAGTCCTATCTTAGCAACAGTAGTACTAATCTTACAGTGAAAAGTAATTAGCATTTTTAAATGCAGCTTATCCTTTGGAAATTTGCCAACATAATTTATATAAGCAACACTTTATGTAGCCACTTGCTTTTTTATACATTGAGTTTTATTTTTAGATTAAAATCAATCGTTTTAGTTTTCTACTTAGTATGAAAACCTGACACGAGTAGAATATTTAAGGTACAAGCCTCGACGAGTGCCTTAAAAAATCTTACTAGTACCTTTGCTACTTAAACCTTCGCTATTAAGAGAATAATAGTACGAATAAAACCACAATCTTAAAGGGGAGATATCTGAGAATACTTTCCATTCTGTTCATCTAACTACTTTACTGACATTTTTTTAATATAAAAGAAATTTTTATAATTTTGTAATTAATATTTTCCTACAGTCACCCGACAAAGTTGGCTTCCTTGTACTGTTTATAGTACAGAAAGCTGCTAATTGCTGCATATTTATACTTTGCCGTACGGTTTATACTTTTCCGTACGGTTTATACTTTGCCACACATCAGGATTGTTACGAAACAACACAAAACAGCGTGGTTCTATTATGCACGTAATCCGTGTACGCTTGGAAATAGGTTGGCAACACTTAAAGATAATAATACTATGAGCAGCTGATTGACTATTATAACTACGATTTAACCTGTCATTTCGTGTTTATAGTTTCGGTATTTCTGAACTTTCTGGACTTTTCTTTTAAACGTTTTTAAAACATTCCTACGATCTTAATAAACAAGAAAATACCTTTAAAGCATTTTTTTAGGCGCGGAAACCACTTCAAATTACAAAAACATACGGAACTATATTCTCAAAACGCGGAGCACATATCTTGCCGAGGAAAATAGCGGAGTGATACGGACCGCGGGTACTACTTTCTCTAGGGCACCATTTGTGTTGCCAGCTGAACCTAAAAACGTGTTGTATAGTGTTTGAAAGACTAATTATTTGTATGCTTTATAGTGACTTTAGGAAAAATACAGGGTGAATAAAAAGTCAAGACCCCCCCCCCCCTCTAAGCAATCCCCTAAGTGCCCCCTCTAAGCAATAGGGGTTTCTATTGAAACATTTTTAGTTGTCCCCCGAATCCCCCCCTTTTGGGGGCACTCAAAAACTTTTGATGTAAACCCCCTTCAAGTGACACATCATTTTGAAGTGTTTACAAAAACTTAAAGAATGGTGAAAACCAGAGCTCGCTATCTCTTCTCTATCCAAAATGGCAGCCAAAATTAACAATTTTACCGTTGATTTTCCACAACATTTGACGGGCTACCATTTTGGATTGAGAAGAGATAGCGACCTCTAGTTTTCACCATTCTTTAAGTTTTTGTAAACACTTCAAAATGAGGTGTCACTTGAAGGGGGTTTACATTTAAAATATTTGAGTTGCCCCCCAAATCCCCCCTTTTGGGGGGACACTCAAAAATTTCAAAATGATAAAATGAAACTTTTTGCTAAGATTGCTTCACCACCAAAAGGATATCTCTGTATAATTACTTGGAAAAATAATAGAGGGGGGGTCTTGACTTTTTATTCACCCTGTATAATGTGTAACACTAGTGAAAAAGGCCTTTGCTGCACTCGAGATCATTCCGCACTCGCC
Organism: Macrosteles quadrilineatus; assembly: GCF_028750875.1. NCBI lineage: Eukaryota > Metazoa > Arthropoda > Insecta > Hemiptera > Cicadellidae > Macrosteles > Macrosteles quadrilineatus. Next base: position 75,986,407 of record NW_026542602.1, on the reverse strand, counting down.
TGCGGCTCGTGCGTAAACATTGCTCTCGTGTGCAGCAAAGTGCCACTTTCACCACTAGTCACACAAATAACTATTTCACTACTGGAAGTTCTTTTTAGTTATCTTCTTTTGAAATAAGATTAACCCCCGCCATATTTTTTTTTCTTTTGATAAAACAAAGACAAGGATTTCTTTACATCATTAGCTTTTGAGTTCAGTGCTCATTCTTCATAAAACGTGACTGTCAAAGTCTGTTTCTTTCACAACAAGTGTATAATCAGCCAAGTTTTATTAGTTTTTCTGTTTTCTTAAATAAAAATGTTAAGGAAATTTAAATAGAACAGAAATGTTAAAACACAAATAATGCAAGACTACCCTTTTAGGTAATGTTTAAGTTTTAAACTCATATTTATCCCAAATAGTTTTTTGAAAACTATATGACTTGTAACCGATAGAGTTTTCATGTACTTAACGTTTTATCTATCTTTAGGCCTACATATGAATAGTTTAGTAGTATATTTTATATTTTTAATCCGCCACTTAGTCAATGTACATGGCAAATCACCGTTACTCCATCGGATTTGAGCAATATAAAGCAAAAGAAAAATAATATTTGTTAAACGTGGTCTAATAACTATTAACCCGATTATTTTATAAATTAAATTATTTTCAAAGTTCGCTTGTGTATACTAAATCTGATGTACCATTGTAATATGATAATATGAATAAATATAACAGAATGAGTTTTAATGTATTTTTATCAAGCAGTTTGTATCATAGATACTATGATTGAGCTACGACACAATTAATACACGTTGAAAACATTACTGTAACGATACAGGAGAGTTTTATTTACCAATTGTATGGGTATTAGAATAAAAGGTTGAAACTCCAGTAGACGATTCTAATATAGCTTTCCATTTTCAAAGAATATAAACAAAGGTCACACGTGCAGCTAGTTAAAAATAAATTTATCGAACACGTTTTAGATTTCTAACACATTGTCATTGGTTACAAAGCTAAAAGTATCTTTTAAATTTGTAATTAAAGTCTCAAACACTTTTGTTGATCCTTATAGATTTGTTAGCCACGTAGTCTATAGGAATGTTTAACGTTATATAATTTATACTTCTGCTAAATTGGACTTTCTAACTTACAGTACTCAAAATGTAAGTAAAAACCGATTCGTGTTATATTCGGTTAAAAAACCGATAGTACGAGAAGTGAATAACATCAGTTTTTATGCACGTATTGCAAGTGGAAAATAAAGTAATTTCTTAATTCATAATTACAACATACTTTTGAGGCCAATAAAATGAATCAAATCAAAACATTTTAATCGTGCTCTTATGTAAAGGAGACTCTTAAGCTAAAACAGATGACCCATAAAATTCCACGAATATATTCGATAGAAATGCTGTTTGGGACCAGCAAACCTTCGTACCACTAGTTAAGGAAAATTTTTTGATAGTTTCTTATTCCCCATGTATATTAATATACATTACTTTTCTAAAAAAAGAATCCTTTACCATTTCTTGAAAAAATAAAATACAGTCAAACAAAATCAATACCACCAGATACATATTATAGCACACAATAAACTCTTGGAAACTTTCAACTGTCCAATATATTTTATTACTTTGCTTTTCGTATATTTAAAACAGCATAAAAATACAAACGAACAACCTCAATACCAATCTTCTACAGTTCTGAAGCAAAGTATTTTCCCCTTAAAAGGTAATTCCCGCTCTGGTATTGCCAATAAAAGTTTCATATTGGTTTCTACGCCATTTGACGTGTATCGATGCCATGTAGAGTATTTTTTTTCTTCTACAAGTGCTTGAATTCTACTTACCTATATTGTATTATTAATGATTAAATTTTAAGCGTCATCAGTTTTTATATTGATGTCGAAAAATCCATCCTATGAAATTTGTTTTTAGCACAAGAAAACTATTTAAAATCCACAGATGTTGTTGAAATCCTAATAAAACGAGCTAACCTACGTTTATTTTAAAAAGCTATTATTATATTAACCAGACGGATCGGACTCTGCGATTGTGTTTTTTGGGGAGTTAAGAATGTGATGGTATTAGCTGTTCATTCCTATTTTGTTAAAAAGCCAAATGCCTTTTAATTGTAATCTTACATTGTAACACTTAAAAAATGCAACCAAAAATGTAAGCTTACTTTGTATAACAACTTAGCTTTCCGTATAAACACACTATGTATTTGCCCTGTTGTCAAATGTAAATTTTCTTTTAGAAAAACACATTTTAGTAAAGATTATTATAACAGATTATCCGTGGCGAGGCTTAACAATATCCTTTAACCGTAGACATACTTTTAACCAATCTTACAGTTTAAACTTCATAAATAAAATTATGTAGTCTTAGCATTTAAACTTTGAGCTTCAAACAATTCTAAACATGTACAAACGTTTGGCAAACAGTATAACCCAATTGTAGTTTAAATTACTGCTGACTCTTTGCAAAGAAAGAATATTGTAATTACAGTTGTTTTGTGATCATACCAACAACAAAACAAAGTTTTTTGACTAAAAAAAATACTTTTGAGTTCAAATATAAAGTATATTAATTGCGGTTCAAAGATTTTATGTCAACAATATTTAAATATTGAATTTTGTTTCTATAAAACGCTGCCGTTCATAACGAATGAAAACAAATATGTTTTATATTAGCCGTGTTTACAAATAAATAAATAAATAAAAACTAAAAAAATAAGTAGCCAATGTTTTATTCGTAAATTATTCTAAAAGCAATTTCACGATTGAAGAGTTACACGGCAGCTGCCTCGGTCTGCTGCTAAACTCCATTACTGTCTCTAATTGATTTATGTTCCCGTAAAATTGGTACAACTCTTTTTATCATCAGCTAATGAGTTGTATGACATTGAAATGCCACAGTTATCACCCTTTCTTGATAAAATTAACTTTTCGATTTTCTTTAACAGTTTACATTTCCAGATATGTTTCACGTAGTCTTTTAAGAAAATATATTTCATAATTTGCATGATAAACGATTAACAATATTTCCTTTACGTCAGAGATTTGATTATGAGTGACCTAGGGCCTATTACATGAAAGAGTTTATCAGTGATAACTTGTAAAAACTACGAGTGTTTTTTGACATTATCAAAACTTCTACTAACCAATGGCTAAACTCATTGAGCAATTTTTTTGGCTTTTTTCATGTTCTGTTATTGCGTAATTTGAAAGTTATTTTAAATTTTTATCCTGTTGTTTGACAGTTGCAACGCTAAATGCTACTACGTTTAAAATTGTGTTTAAGTAGTTACTTGAGAACTAAAAATTATGAAAAACAATTGTTTAGTTTAATACACACATGCAGCATGAGGATATACACTTTACTTAGATGCACATAAAACAATATGGTTAAAAAAATAACTCTATTAGCTGTGAACCCGTTGCTTAACCTTTTTGGTTGGTTAACATATCCACAGCTAAACTAGAAAACAGTCATTTATTGCTATACGGACCTACTGAACGAAACCCTACTTTAACAATAAACTAAAGTTAACCGAGAATCATGTCTTTTTTTGGGCCCTGATCCATAAACATTTTCGTAGTTAACCTGCAATATATGTAATATGAGACTAACTTAACATCCAATTTGTTTTAAGGGAAATTTACGTAAATGATGGAACAAATACGCTCCCCTGTCGATTAAGGGGAAATATTACTGATTAAATATACATAATACATACCTTCATGGTCTAACATTCACAGAAACTGAAAACCAGTATTCCGCCACAATACAAAACCTGTGTGTACAATATATCCCTGTGAATATTAAAGCTTAGCTAGTGTTGTTTAGTTAAACTGAACAATTTATGGGCGCTTAAATGTTGCCGTTGTGTTAATTTACAAACAGCCCACCCTCAACGCTAGTGCAATTAGTTTACCGAATTACCTAGAAGTGCTCTACTTCGTCAAATTAATTTCACATTACTGGTTAGTATTAACGATATAATAATGTTATAATAACAGCTTTAAACAGTATACAGGGTGATTGATATATGTGTGCCAACTGGTTTATTTGAAAACTATAAGAGATAAAAAAAAGTTAAATGGTAAGTGCCTTAGAATTTTTATAAACAAATTTTAGTGAAGTCGAAAAGATATTTTAGCCGCCATTTTTCCAATATGGCCACCAACTTAGATTTTTCTTATAGAACACCCTGGATTTTAATGATGTATTCCAGTAGATAATGCAATTTTAAGACGATTTTACCCTTGTAATTTTTTATCATAAACCTAACCGTTTCAAAGATAATAACGGTTAAAGTTGTAAAATTTTGAATAGTTTTCGAATAAAACAGCTGGCATGCTTGCTAAGGCCTTTATCGAAACTCTTTCTCATGCCAAAATTTCAAAACTTTAACCATTATTATCTATAAACCGCTAAGTTTATGAAAAAAAAAATACAAGAGTAAAATCGTCTTAAAATTACACTTTCTACCGGAATACATCATACAATACAGGGTGTTCCATAAGAAAAATCAAAGTTGGCGGCCATATTAAAATATTTTTCAAGTTGACTAAAATTTTTTAAAATAAAAAAAAAATCCAAGGCACTTACCACTCAACTTATTTTGATATCTCTTATAGTTTTCGAATAATACAGCTGGCACACTTATATCAATCACCCTGTATGTAGTAACAAAAGGTATTCAAATTGAGGTTATTTATTATTTTATAGTCTTACAGGTATGGCAAAACCCAAAACATAGTTCGTATTGTTCTAATGTAAATTTCATATCAGAAAATGAAAAAAAAGTTTAATCATTAACGTGATCGCAACAACTTATGCCTACATATTTTGTAGCCTTAAGCTCAGGCTTGAATTATATGTTTTTTTTACAGTTATTTTTTGATTTTAATTGCTATTAAGGAACTTTAGATTAAATTTTGTTTTAAGCATACCATTCGACACTTGTTTTTTTTTTTTTACCTTCAATGTATCCAATACCACGAGAACATCTGCTCTGTACAAAGATAGCTCGATTCCAGATAAGAGTTTTGGGTACAAACTGTTATAAGGAACCTTATTATACATGTTTATCATTGAAATGCTCATTAATTATATACAAATTTATTAATTTTCTCGTATTTACTCGATATGAATAAACAATAGTCATAAAAAAATTTTTGTCAGGATTTTGTGTGATTATTTTTTAGACTACTATAGTAAATTTCACTATTATTAACTTTGTTATTGTCATATCCATTATTTAATTTGCATGGTCATCTTTTATCGTCATTCGGTATATAGACATTTGAATGTATATTAATCATGCTACCTGATATTTTCTAAATATTTCAATGCCTACAGATATAAGAAAACAATTAAATCAGTTAACAACAATTAAACAACTTGCGAATCATAAAATTGATGTAATAGTTTAACTTCATAAAACTGTAACTTTTAAAATATTTAATATAATAATTATTATTTACTTTTTTGTAAATGTCCGAAATAATTCGTTCTCAAATGTTTGCCATAGTAACATTTTTATTTATATTTTTTTATTACACAGTATAATTGATTACTTGTTTAATTAATAAGGCCACGAAACTCGGTAAATCCATTTAACAGTATACTAGGTAACAGTTAGTTGCGCAAGTTACACCCTTGCAATAATACAATAATACACGTACACTTGGAAGTCACCCAACTCATGTACTCATTGCCTCAATTGTTTGGATGTTGGTTCTTTTGTTAACCATTGCTATACTCCATACATAAAGAGCATGTTTTTCATACATAACCTGAAATTTAAACTAAATATGTGGATTTTACAGTTTAAAACAAACTCTAATTATTTTTTAAACCAATTAAATTTAATAAAAAAAGGTTAATGTGAACCTATTTGGTATTTTTCTATAATCACGTGTTTTATTAGTTAAAACTGTGACTTACTCTAAAATTGTCCAACTTTTCCAGCTCATAGAATGGTTATTATCTATAAAATCTACATAAACTGTGCAATAATACAATTACAGATAAATATAGTATTAAAACGTTGATCACTAAACGCTGTAAACAAGATTAGGTAAATATTTTAGTGTTTGGGGAAAACTGATATTTTTTTCCAAAACAGGGTTTTGTATAGTTGTTCTGTGTTCTATAAGTTCGAAGCATTAAAGGTTTGGGTTTATGAAGCTTGCATTTTTTTTGCACTACGCCGGGCATGACTGTTAAAGTAAATTTATACTTAAGTTTAACACCTAACCAAAAACAAACGCCCATGCACCAAATTAATTAAAGAGGAAAACTATTTATTTGATAGAAAATATATTCATTAGAATTTATCTTTGTATTGAGATTAGCAAAATTAAAACTACAGTATAAGAATGTAAACTTATTTTCATCAATACTAATGTCGAATATTTGTTATTGAAATTATTTCATTAGTAAAATAAGTATTGCCTGGTTAAAAATATTTTTTCTTATGTATGTTATCATAAAAAAGTAAAAGCCCATGGCTTATTGGGTTTGAAGAGGCCTTTGTTATGGAAAGGTTTTATAGTTAATTATGCAAGAAACTATTTGGTAAAAGCGTTTTTTCTACGATTATGGTGTTTATCGACACTAAAAAGTAATTTTAGGCCTGTGAAAAGTATTTTTTTTATGTAACATATGTTGATTTGTATTATTTAATACAAATGTTATACAAGAGTACCGTAACGAGACTCGCAGAAAAAGATATTACAGAAAAATCTGAATAGATTAATATCAAGAATTAACATTACACAAAAATCACAGAAAAAAATAGATAAAATAATTTCCAAAAAGGGATGAAGCACTGTAAACATTTTTATTATAAGTTTTGCTTTTCTGCCATCAGTAACCAAGAGTCACACATGAGCTCGTACAATAGTTTTTCATAAAAGTAACTGAACATTCATCCATTTACGGAGGGTCAATGTGGTCCTTTATTTTATCTGGAACCATAAAATAACCAATCTTATTTTTTAACTGAAATTATTAGTTTTAAACTTTAAATAAAACGGTAAACTATTTTACACAACATAAATTTATTGGTTACTAGTTTTAGTCTCTGTTTATTAAAGAACCAAAATAAATTTAATTGAATGTGTCGATCGTAATCACCAAAGGCTATATTTAACGACTTTATAGTGTATAATATATTATTTATATAGGCATGTGTTTTGCTTAGTAGGACTATAATTTTAAAATTTATTTAATATTTTCTGAATACCTTATTTCGTTGTATACAATACCTATGCAACACATGCCTTGGTTCTGTCTATGATAATAAGTAATTTTATTGTGAGCCTTTGGTTAAAGAAAGACATCAATGTACCAACGATACATGTGACTTTATATACATCCACAATTTGTATTTGTATATAAATATTTATCGAAGTATTTTTAAAGTGTATCTTAAGTTATAACCTAGTTTAAGATTTCACATTAGCATTATACTCTTGGAACAGTAAACTTAATATTACATAAAATTATTTTCTATTATATCTTAAAAAAAGTGTTTATTGTGTAAATCCATTAATTTAATTTCTTCTACGTATTTTCGTGTACACAGAAACTTACATAGTATCAAACATATATTGACAATCCAAAAATATTTAAAAATCTCTGAAATAAATTAAATTGCTTTCAGAAGGCAGGATTCATTGGAATAATTTCAACAGCTAACCCGCTCATTGATGATAGCCATCCCTCAGCGATTTAATCTTCGTTTTAATATTGTTACGTAAAATATTGTTACATCCGGTATATTGTTATCAAACTCCCTACTTGTGTTTCTTGGTAGTAAAATGAAACAACAGTTTTATCGTGTTTCAAAAGTAACCTATCTGATCATCATTATTTTTGGTTAGAGCAATGAAAAAAAATGGTTAGAGCTAAATTTTCTTTTCATTAATTGTTTGTTTGTAGTTACGCAACAATGATTGAACGGGTTTTCATAAAACATCGAATTACTATGCTATAAAAAAAATTGTGTTATGTGGTTTTTAACTGTGTAGTTTTTTATTATTTAGAAAAAATCGATGCTTATAGATTGTTTGGACCACATGCTATTCTCGGTTGACATGACGCTGTTCCTAGTCGGAAGACGATGGGAGACTGGATAAAACTATTTAGGAAAACAGCTCTTGCCAAAAACTATGCGGGAAATAGGGTCACAATGCCAACCCATTTGCCCAATCTTTTAAGACTGTGGCAGAAATTTGTAGGGAAGAGAGCTCCGAGAAGTCAAGTAAGATTATTATGTACATAATAAGAATAAGAGACAAAAGAATTGACTTCCCTCACTACAATGATACTACCTGTTAGATGTCGCAGCTATTTTTAAAGCTGAAAACAGAGCTCCACCTGGCCAAATAAATCATAGTTTTTTTTTTTACTAATAATGTTAAACGCGTATTCATTCTAGATCCGTCGTTAGATCCACTTGCTTGCCCTCTCATGTTCCCAACCGGAGACTTTGGTTGGGGCCCCTAATTTAAACACGCATAAACAGAGCATATCGTAGAAATTATTTAACAATGCTATAGAACGTGTCGTACTGTTTGGCGTCAAGAGATGTGTTTACCTTACTACATTAGATCTAAACAGCTCACTTTACAGTGTGTGGTTGTCATCTACTTGCTCACAAAGTGCACCCGCCTACAGTACATAAGAGATAACCAAAGCAGTATGAGAGCGGATCTAATGTATTTTGATGGACGCAGTAAAACACTTCGTACACCAGAAAATGTCAAAAGAGAGTGTGAGTCGGAGTATCTCGAGGCCCCAAACATGTTTGCCGAGAAGCATTCATTTTGTAAGATTTAAGTTGGCTCTCATGACCGTTCTCTCTATGAACTACTTAAATTTCAAGGATTTTCAATGTTGACCCGAGATTCAGAATTGAAGTTAAAACTTGTTCTAGACATTAAAGCGATTCCCGAAGAAACGCTGGAGTGATTATTTGATGCAATTATTAATGCATGAAATAATTTCGTAAATTACGGACAAGGTATATTAAAAAAGGTATTTTATGTCCTTTAACTATAACGTTCCTTTCTTTTCAAATAAAAAAAAACCCAACCTACTGAAAATTTTGTTCTTACATCTTTTTATCAACATTGGCGATGTACAGGACTAATCAAAACCTAAGGAATAATTGTGCTTGCAGTTTAAGACTGCAAATTAACATTTATTACTCAATAAATCTGCTAAAGGAAGCTCTTTCACTGTCCGTATGTATAATATACAACATTAACAATTCGACAGTTAACACGTTGCATTGTCATGGCGTTATTTTGTAATATATATTGTGACGGTGGAAAGACATCAAAACCTACTGTACTTTTGTTTGAACACGAGTGCATCGTACAATTATGTCTGATTACACACGGCGTTTGATGGAATAATTAATTTAATTGATTGTTTAGACACAATTGTCAAATTGTCAGACACATATATTACTTGTGTTTAGCAGTATGTATGATTATACCATATCAAAGTGTGACATATCCTAATTGTATAATCATCGGTGTCATGCCGTCCGTGTACGGGTCTTTGAAACGCACAAGTCAATCCGTCAACTTTGCTATTTTAGTACACACTTATATTTGATATTGTACTTAGATAGTAATTTTATCGACAAATTATTGAAACTTTTACATTGGATTTCATTTACATTAAAGATTATGTTTGTTTATAACAGTTATTAGGTTAAAATGTGATTTACTATTCTTAATGAGGTAAAAAAAACAAAAAAAAACAAAGACTATTAAAAATGTATATGTCTATTTTTTTTGTTTATTGTTCACATTTTGATTCTGCGTTAAATTAAATTGAAGAATAAGCTGTCAACATTTCACATTCGTACTGTTATTAAGAATGTTGGTCAGTATCAATTAAGTTTTGAAAGATACAAAACTATCGGTAGCGAAGCTCTGAAAGAAATAATTACCTTTTTGGTTACTGTTATATTGTCACTCCGCCAAGTCATAAGCTTAAAAATGGAACCTTAATCGTAAACTTTGGTTTAGTATTACGGCGGAAAAAGGGATGCAACGGAGAAAACGTTTATTTTATTTTTTTTATGGAGAAATAATAGTTGGACGTTATTAAACTGGTATGTAATAAGTATACCCCCGCCGCAGCAAACCTGCAGACTAAGCGAATTTCAACTTGTCTGATTACATTTTTACTAAAATATTTCCATATATAAGACATATTTATTCTCAATTTAAATAACATTTAGATTTAACGAGTGCTTATGTTTGCTGCTACAGGGAAGGTAAAAAGCATTTTCGACCATAAGTCAATAGTATAGGATGAAATAAATAAATTTGCCAAATTTTATCAATATATATCCAAGTAAACCACAACATTTTTCATTTTCTCCATAAGAATAACATGGGAATTTTAAATTTGCACTTTTTTGAATTTTCTCCGTAACCATTAGGCATACAACAATGCTTCAATATACTAAATTATTTACTTTTTTAAGCTCTACAAAATGGTTGAGAAAAAAATTCCAAAATTTTATGTTTTTAGGGTCAAAAATGAGAAAACCCCATTTTTACCCCATAAAACCCCCCATAAACCCCTGTTCCCATGGTCCGATCATGCTGGTTCGCGAACTCGTTCAAATAAATGTAGGTTTACACGTTTATACCAAATTTCATCAAAATCGGATGATTTTTGTTCGAGTTATCGTGCTGACGGACACATATATATATATATATATATAAATATATATATATATATATATATATATGAATTTGAACGGATGGTGTTTTTGGCCTCTGGGGACATAAAAATGAAAAAGTAAATCGGTCCCGAGTCCAGGTCTTACCATGAGACCTACGGTAATAGCTTATTCCCTATATGGGAAATTCGCTAATATTGTACATTATAAACACATTATGGTTACAATTAACAAAAAAACATAAATTATGACAAATAAACTAATAAAATCATTAACGTATTTCTAAGTTAAATATTTTAATTCAGACGGTATCAGGACGGTACTTTTTTTAGAAGTATATGAATTGATTAATTTGGACAGTACTGCCTGAGTACAATCAAGTTGTATAGTTTATAAAAGTATTATTGGAAGTACGGTTTTTGGTTATTGAAGCAGGGCCTACCGACATATACGTAACTAATGTACTAATAACTTTTTAACTATATGTTGTAAATTCCTATTGCATCCGCCCAACAAAATTTTTAATTACAAATAACTAATGAGGTAAGGTAACGTATTATGAAAAAGCTCTAATTAAAATATACAGAATGGCTCTTTTTAAAATATAGCCGAGGAAAGAAAATTTAATCTCAGTTCTGTCTTGGGAAGAAGCTACACAATATGCTGTACTTACTAATTAGAAATCTCAAGAGAAAAATCTTTTGTTATTTCTTTAACTAGTTTTTTTTTTATTAAACATTCTGTTAGAAATCATTTTTGTATTTGTGTTTTATGGTTTGGAAAGCAAAAAATAGGCTGCCTTTTATCATTTTTGATTGAACAGGAAATATTTCAAAGACAATCTTCTATCCAAACATTAAAATTACGTTAACCTATCTAAGCGTTACTTAAAAATAGTGCATTAAAATTTTTTTTATGGTTATTTAAAAGTCGTTAATATGAAATCACCCCTAAGCTCATGACTTATTAATTTGGAAACATCAGAATCTATAGCAGTGCAACAATAAAAAACCCTGATTAAGTATTTAAAACAATATTAATTTTAAAATATTTGACCTTATGTGTATTAACAACCTTAGGAAAATTACAACAAACGTTGAAAGAGATTAGAAAACATCAAAAAAAGAAAAATAATAATAAATAAAAGAACGATACAGACTAATAATAAAGAGTAAGTCGTGCAATGAACCTACCAAGCAAAGGATTAAATATATAAAATCAATGAACTTAACTCCAAAGGTTCCAATCCGATTCCATCATTCACTTGGTTAAGCTTTAATTGAGGGAATTCACCGCATACAAATGTCATCCGTTGAGTTGATTGAGTCTGAATCGTGATTCGTGTTAAATTAGCTTTGGATGTATCAAAATCAGTTTCTATTATTATAGTTGTGTTATTTAGAATGAATGATATGAGTAGGTCTTTATCGAAGTTGTTTGACATAATCCACTCTTTAATCATCCTTAAATGCGTTTTCCTTGTATTTAAACAGAAAATATTTACAAATTTATACAATCAATATACAAGTCTATAGTGCAGTAGAAATAATCGCAAATATAGCTTAAGGTGGAACTAATTGCAACACAAATGATTCTTGCTGTAAATGGTAGGTAGTATGCTTCTAATCAACATACCAGAAATATACATCTGTACTGTGGCGCAAAATACGTTTTTTGGCCGCCATCTTGAAAAAAGTGTCAGCATTTTAATATTCGTAAAAATAACTTTTTGGGTATCAAATAATAGGAAATTTAATGCTGAAAAATGTTATAATAGTGGTTATAAGCACTATTTAGAAATACGATCGTAGTAAAAATACCCCCGCCGCAGCAAACCTGCAGGCTAAACGAATTTCTATTTATCTTAATTGATTTTCAATTAAATCTAGTAATTTAGTTTTAAAAATCTTTGTACAACTAAATCAAGAGTTCTACTGGACCGATTTTATTAACTAATGGGTCATTGAAAGGCAATTCGTGTAGATTTTCAAATAATTATGAAAGTTTGAATTTTTAAGATATGCTAGATGAATCCCGTCAACGTCGACAGTTAGCCTAGGTACTGTTGAGGTTGCAAGCAAGATCTTTTTAACTATAAATCGATGATAGATAACTCCATTTTTAAACAATTTGGGTCGTTTATGATTTAGCAATTTGCTTTAGGTACGTCCGATCTCAATAATCAATAATTCCAATGGAATCTGGTATTTCACTGAAGATTTTTAGATAAAAACATATAGGATAATATAACTGCTGGAATACATTTTTAACTGAAGTAAAAATTTAAAAAAATCCAATTTAATTTTGTTCGTAGGGTAATACATTTGATAGATTAATGATGACAAATATGTGCTTGCATAGCTTTGAGACCAAAATTATGAAAATCGGTCCGGTAGAAGAGCCAAACGAACTCGAAAAAACAAATTTATTACCCGTAAGTAATGTACAGGGAGGCAGTTTGTGCATAACTCAAAATATACGTCAAAATGAGTGCTGATGCTTAATAGCAAATCTATGGTGCGTCCATAAAAGCCGGATTTACACTATGTAGCAAAACCTGCTATATAAATTGTGCTATATAACATTGCTTTATAACTTTTGCTGTATGAAAAATTTACAAACAATTTTAGTGATTCTGGTGCTCGTGCTATATGTTATATGTAGATAATCATTATGTAGCACAACCTCATTCGCATTCCGTATCGAAATGTGCGCTGAAGAGACATTGTCCGTGGCAGTTATCGTGGTGATCTTAGAAGTCAGAGAGAGGGAGACAGACGGGAGCGAAGATTTTAGCAAGTTTTAGGTTTAACCGCTTCTTGCTTCGAGAAATAAGTACAGTGTAGCAGATTTATTACAGGACCTTAATGATGATGAATACGCTGACTGTTCTGTTATTTTAGATAATTTTTCCTACTAGCCTTCACATTAAATATTAAAAACAACAGCTGATAATTGAAAATCTAAAATTCATAACACTGTAAAAATAAATTTTCCTTTCTGTTCTTCTTGTAAACATGACTTTTATTTTTTCTCTTTTAATATTTCATTAATAATCACAAACACTCCACAGCTGACAATCCATAATTAAAATGCTAAATAAGGCGACGGTAACTTCAAAAACGTTTTACGTATGATCACAACGCCGGTTGTCCACGGAACAGTTCAATTAAGTTTATAATATCATCCGGCACTTTCCTGTTAAAGGGAACATTCATTATAATCGATGATGTTTTTCGATATATCGATATTTTTTGTTTACCGATCCATTACATATTGACAACTGATCTTGTTTAGGCTAAAATAGTCTATTATATGGATTAAGAAATGATACTGTTCTAAGCTAACCTAACATAACCAACCAAACTTGCTGTACTATTTAAAAATTCCTTTTAATAACAGAAAAGGCAAGTTAAACATGGAATGTTACACAGCAAATTTGGTTAGTTATGTTAGGTTATTTTTTTTAGAACAGTTTCATTTCATTATTGTATGTTGATACTGAACAATTTTTATCGTAGCTGTCAGCTGATATGTTTCGATTTTGTTAATATCGATATATCGAGAAAAACATCATCGATAATAATGAATGTTCCCTTTAACAGGAAAGTACCTATCATCCCGATCCTACGCACTGTCACTTTCCGTTTCCAATCCTTCCATTGTTAACAAAGATCGCTGAGCAAAACCGTTCGCACCCAGGAGGCTACAACTGTGATCTGTGTGCACTAAGTGCTACATATAGCAGATGATAGACGAAAAATATATGTATATCATTGCTACATATGGCAAGGTTAGGTGTAGCACGTATTTCTTTTGATATTTACCGACTCCCGATGGATAGCACAATTTTAGCTATATATAGCAGGATCTGCTACATATGGCAGTGTTATATAGCACTTTTGTAAAGTTACTTTTTCTACTTCTAGCAAATGTTATATAACATTGCTAGATGTTACACAAATCTGCTATGTAGCACGTTTAGCTCTACATAGTGTAAACCCGGCTTAAGGCCAAAATTATGAAAATCGGTCTGGCAGAAGAGCTAACCCGACTCGGAAAAGAAAAACCAATTTTTTTTTATAGTTGGCAATAATTGATTTACCAGTATGCATAATTTAATCATACGAAAAATTAGCTAATAATTTAACAGCTTATTGTTATCTTGTTATTTAATTTATTTTTCTTTGATTAAATATTGTTGTTAACAATTTGCATTTGTGTTTAAAGTGTGTTTCTTATGTTAAGTGTGTGATTCTAATGTTATGAGCTTATTCTGTACCAAATATTAGTGAGTAAAATGGTGTATGGATTTCATAACCATTATTTTACTAGAGACCGTTGTATTTAGCCACAATGGGCTCTGTTGCTAGTCTATTAAATAAATAACATTAGGTTTAACGAAACGAGTACCAAGGTTTACTGCTACAAGGAAACTAATTAAGTGTGTTTTTAGTAAAATATTAATTGTTTAGTATAAAATAAATAAATCTGCAAAGTTTTATCAAAATATATCCATAAACAAGGAAACTAGAACTTTTTACCATTTTCTCCATAAGAATAACATGGGGATTTTAAATTTCTAAATTTAGAATTTTCCCCGTTACCAATAATCGTACAAAAACCCTTTGATATACTTAACTATTTGTTTTTTAAGCTCTTTAAAAAGGTCTAGAGAGAAATTGGAAAATTTTACGTTTTAAGAGTCAAAAATGAAAAAAAACAAATTTTAAAAGTATAAAATAACTTGTAAATAAAGAACTTTTCAAATGCCAAGTTTTTAAACGCACCTTTTTTCGCCCATAGTTCACCACTGTTAACAGTATATTTTAAATTGAACCATTATATTAGTTTCCAGCAAGAAATGTTCTATAATTTGATACCAAACCAGATTTTTTATCAATAATTAAAAATTTTACACTTTTTTTAAATGGCGGCCAAAAAACCGTATTTTGCGTTACAGTACAAATGTCTATTTTTAGTATGTTTTTATAAGTGTATTACCCACCATTTCTAACTGGAATAATTTATTTTGCAATTAATTCCACCTCAAACACTATTTCTACTGCACTACTACTTAACTAGTTAATTTGAATGATATCATAACGTAGGCCTACATAATTAAGTTATTTACAAAATATAGTAAAACATGTAACTATAATTACAATCTACGTCGGTACGTCTCAATTAATTAATTAACAAATAATTATAACAAAATGCAAATCCTGTTGTTCATATTTGAAATTAAATTTATATTTTAATAGCTTTCATATTTAAATCAGTTGTTCGTTTGAGTTCGAAATTGCGGCATTGTATTTCACTAACAAACACATTTAATTTGATGTGCATATCAACCTATGCTTATATTTAAGATTTTCTTCCGACTCATTGTGGGCTATGCCTCTGAAGTGGTAGCGGTTCATCGAAGGTGAAGCAAAATATTGTTTTATGTCCAGTCGTAACAGTGTACCAACTTGTATAGCTCCATCTATAGCGGTCAAAAATATTTAGCCGTCCCGGGACTTTTTACCACCCTCTATATTGAATGTATTACCATATTCCTAGGAAGAAAATTATTGATCAAGCTAAAATAAAAATATTACTACAAGACGCAATATGTCTCATAGGCCTAGTACCCTAGGGCTACCAGCCGCTTGTTGGTGTTGGGACGAGGACAGCTGAGTGTATCCGTGTGTGTTTGTGTGGTGTTGTGTGTGTGTTTGTGTGTGTGTATGTGGGGGGGGGGAGGGTGGGGGGGATGATCGGGTTGGTTAGGGGTGGGGTAGGTCATTGTGACACTGATAGTTGTTATCTACATGGTAGATTAAAAGTACATAGTGGGCCTAATCTACTATGTCATGACTCTGCTGGCGCTTTGGAGTCTAGCCCGCACAGTAATTATTAGAAGTACCTGTTTTTTGTTATCAAACCTCAATTTTTTTCTAATCAAACATCATACGACTCACTCCCACGCACGGGTTATCCCATGTGGGATTAATTTCGTTTATTTTTAGTTATACATTTTAAAACCTATTTCTATTGCATATATTACATTTTGTAAATATTGTATATTTTATACGAAATAAAGGATTTTGATTTGATTTGATTTGTCTATAAGGCTGGTGGACAATTTTGCATAGCGATACAAACTCCAATGACTAAGGCAATTGGTAGATTACTGACTTAGAATTATATCTACCTGCGTATTTACCTGTTTATTGTTCTTAATTTAAAAATCTGTTTACTATATTGAAATTGTTTTACCAGGCACTTTTTCGTAGAAGACATCTGTTGTGTTAGTCATCATGGAAAGTATTATGAGCAACAACATTTTAAAGTTGTGTCGTAGGATCATCGGAAACCAACCTTGTAATATGATATACTCGGTATATATTTTTATTTTTAACTTGATTATGTGGTTAATCTTTCTTTTAATAAACATATTTTATAGAAAAAGATCAGAAAAATTACTACAAATTATAAAAAGAAAATTCTTATAGTTTCTGTCAAGCTTCCCTCTTAGGCTAATGATTTTTTTGACAATGATTTCAATCAATGCAATTTGCCATTTACTATGTCCACTAAATTCTACACATTAAACATCATTAGAATATAACTAAGAATAATCCATATGATAACAATTTGCTGCAGATTGACTATTAATGTTTTTATCAAAATTTTTATTTTACTCTTTAATATTAATTTTGATCTATTTTTAACGTAAATTATTTTCCCAAGTATAAAACTCGAGTGGTTAATGGCATTTTTTCAGTTAGATCCGTGTTCATCAAATATCACCCCCTACATAGGAGTATTAATTTTTAACATATATTTTGTGTTGCATTCCAAAATACAACACACATTTCTAAAACGGGCGTTTACAAATTACACGTGGTTTATGGCAAATAACTGCATAGTTGCAGTATAATTCCATTAACAAAGTCACACCACGCTCAGTAGCCTACCAGTTAATGTGCAACCGTTCCACTTCAGACGATATACGACACGCTAGCGGCAGTTTAACACCACAGTTGAGTAATATTACAACCATCGTTCCTGACTATTAAGGCAATTTCTGTAGACTGTTACTAAATGTGCTGTTTTGTTAATGTGTCGTAAATCCACAAGCATAGTATTTAAGGTAACAGTTTGATAGTTTTGTGCATTTGGTGATGTTTCATTTACGATTAAACATAAAATCATGTAAATGCATCATTATAGTGGATACACAAATTTATTAGTAAAAAAATGTTTATATAATTCAGCAATCTTATTGTTTTAGCGAATTTCCCATATAGGGAATAAGCTATTACCGTAGTACTCATGGTAAGACCTGGACCCGGGACCGATTTTTTTTTCGTTTTGAGGTCCCTAGAGGCCAAAAACAGCAACGGTTCAAATTCATATATATATATATATATTTATATATATATTTATATATATATATATGTGTCCGTTAGCGCGATAACTCGAGCAAAAATTATCCGATTTTGATGAAATTTGGTACAAACGTGTAAACCTACGTTTATTCGAACGAGTTCGCGAACCAGCATGATCGGGCCATGAGAACGGGGGTTAATGGGGGCTTTTATGGGGTAAAAATGGGTTTTTCCCATTTTTGACCCAAACAACTTAAATTTTTGCAATTTCTTTCCAAACTATTTTGTAGAGCTTAAAAAAACATATAATTTAGTATATTGAAGCGTTATAATGCGCCTAATGGTTACGGAGAAAATTCAAAAAAATTTTAAATTTAAAATTCCCATGTTATTCTTATGGAGGATAAGTAAACTGTTGTAGTTTGCTTATTTATTAACATATTTTGCCCAAATTTGGAAAATGTTTTTATTTCTTACTAACTATTAACATTTTACATAAAAACACTTTAACCCTCCCTGTTGCAGCAAACCTAAGTATGTGTTAAACTGATTCGATTTAAATAGGGAATAAATGTGATATTTTTAAGGAGACATTTTAGGCAAATGGAAATTCGCTTAGTCTGCAGGTTTGCTGCGGCGGGGGTATTTATATTGGTCACCGTGCAGTTCGTAAGTTCCAACAGTGTTACGTATATTTAAAATTAGCTATGCACCCATGCTTCGAAACAAGAAGATGTACTATACCGCCTAATCTAAACACTTTTTAAGTAGTTCGAATTTTTAATTCCATAATCAATGACATAGTCTTAGATATTATTGTGTAAAATATTTTATTTAATCCGTGTGGATCAGCAGTCTGAAATTGTCAAAAGCATTCAACGGTTGTAATTGTTTACATTAAATGTCAATACAAAGGTAAACAAAGGTTGAGAAATTTCTCATGGTCCCATGGATACCAATTATATTTACTTTTGAAAATCTCACCTCAGAACTTTGGACATCGTAACATATTCAAGAATTCATTTTAAAAAGATGCGTATCCCGAGAAGAACTCAAGGAGTGAATAGGCCTATGACATTCCTAGATATGTGGACTATGGTTTGCCTGTATCGGTTTAGTATTTTAGTCGTAGCAGCCTCACAGACAAACAGCCACCACCTTCATTTTATAATAGTATAGTGTGTAATAGTGTGTGTGTTTTTTTAAGTGAATTAAAGATTAAAGAAAACTTACCACCGTATATATCTACGGTATAATTTAAATGTGGTCACTGTATATTGTTTGTGTATATGAATATAATTTTACTTCAAAACTTTAAAAATATAAGAAAAAAAAATAAACCACCCATTAGTATAAACAATTTAAAATTGTTTTAGTACCTTAGTCACGTTTATTTGTACTTGGTCCCTATCTATTATACGTTCCAATATGAATCTACTTAGGAAAACAACTCCAACCATAGATCTTGTTGTAAAGGAAGTCACTATAGTTCACACAATGGTACATAAGTAACAGTTAATTTCCTAAGATACGCCCATACAATAATACACGTACTTTTGGAACCCACCCATATCGTGTCCTCGTCACATAAATTGCTTAAAGGGTTGTTTGCTCTTTTGTGCACCTTTGAGCTCGATAAATACTGATTTTATAAACAGAATAGGTAAATAAAAGCTTTTTACGTTAAGAACCTGTAATTGATCTTTACCAAATAGGATTTCTATTTATTTGTTTTTAATTGATCACACAGTGTTAAACTACTGTATTAAAAATCTAAAATTCATCATGATCAAGAATAAAACTTAAGTGTATATGAATCTATGAACATTAATTCACATATTAATTTTTAAATCGTGTTTACCGACAAAAAGATAGGAATATGAAGGACCATACAATTGGTTGGCTACCGCCAGGAATGGTAATTAATTAATGGTAATTGAAAATATTGCTAAATATATAAAGAGATTTAAATATCTGGAAGGTTTTATCTGGCATTTCTATAATATACGAAGCATCAATATAAGAATTTGGTATAAGCAAAGAATCATATCCTAAATCATCATCTCTGATCCAAGTTATTATTTGCACTTCGAATATCAGTTTACGAATATACCTTCCACTGTATAATGTATTGATTGAAATTCCCCGAACCCTGGTAACTCTTGAAGTCAAAAACGTCAAACTCAGTCAAACAGAGCGTAATTGTAAAAGAACAATAAGTTATACTCAAAGAATTTCCCGGTTGGAGAGTAACAAAGACATCGTTTTGGAAAAAAATTCTGTTTATAATTTCCTTATTGAATGCTACAATTATCAAGCTATGGATGTTTGAGGTAAATTCAATGGTGGATGAAGGAAAGGATTATCATAA